>NC_043712.1:22311357-22364666 GCF_006229205.1 Suricata suricatta | reverse complement strand
TCCCTTCTCTAAGCAAGTTCGCCACCACTGTTCTTGTGCTGGGTCTTGTGCTGGTGTCCCTGCAGGCCCCCAGCTCATGGCTTGCTGGGGACACCATATGGTGTCCTTGTCCCTTACCCTTCCCCCTGTGTGTGGCTGCTCCATGCTCCAAGTTAGGAGAGCGGCTTCCCAAAAAATCAAGACTCCACTACATGCCAAAAAAAAAAAAAAAAGTAATCTTAAGCTGAGAAAGAAAAGATGAATCAAAGGATCTAATTCTTATAAAATCCCTGCTGTACCCCTGGTAATCAAAGCCAGGCATGGGAGCAGGATGTCCCCTGTGACTGCAGGAGTCCAGTCAGGATATGACTGTGCCTCTTAACCAGCTGTGGTGATTTGCTGCTGCTTCCCTCAGAAGACTGGCATTTCGGATCCATTTGATCTTTGTGAATAAGCTACCACTTAAGGGATGGAGAACTGGGCCCTCCCTCGGGGGGTGTGCCAAAGAATACATACTATATTTCGTGTGATGGTATTTTATTTCTTACGACCTTCCATGTAAACATCGAAGGTTTCCTAAGACTTGTATGCATCTGACCTCACAGGTATTCCCGGTCTCAAATATAATTTCATACCTTATGTAAAAAAAAAATGATCAAGGGAACTTAGGTGCCTAAATGTGATAGTCACTTCTCTGGATTTATATCTGAAGTCCAGATCCTGACTGCCCTGCTTGGTAACTGTGTGACTGGCTTCCGTCACCTCTGCAAACCTCAATCTTTTCACCAGTAAGATGGGAATAAGATCATACCAACCTCAGCGCCCAGCACACAAAAGGCCCCCAAGAAGAGGTGCTGTTTCGTTATTACCATAGTTACTGTTATGTTTTAAGACAAGACCTAGAAAACCTTACAGAATTACTTAGGAGATGTTCTTCTATGGCTGCTGAAATAAATGTCAAAACCTGCATTATAAAATCGCTTTCTGTTCCTAGTTGATGTATTTTCATATTTCCTTCATTAAAATGTAAAGTCTCACTTAGAAACTCTGAGTTCAGGAATTCATTTTCAACAGTCATCTGTGATTTCAAAACACCAAGTGTATTGGGCACAGTCTAATTGCAAGCCCATAAACATTGTTCCTTTCTCTTTCCCCCTGGGGGGTCTTAATCATCACACAGACCCACCATGTTGGTAGAAACGCGTTTAGCAAAAAGATCTTGGTGAGGGAATTGCTATTGTCATGATTTTCATTCTTCCTGTTTTAATTATTATTTTTTCCTTTTTGGTCTTAAACTGTGCTCCCCCAAGAGAAGCAAAGCTCTATTCTTCTAGAGATTTCGCCTCCCAGTCCTGTTCATTGAGGATGACCTAATACCAGCAACTCACCCAACACCCCAATCTTTCAGGAAGGATCTTTGGAAACTTCTCAGACTTGTTTCACCCAGCAGGGGTATTTCTCCTGCCTGAGCTAGGCTTACAATCTGAAGATTCGTGTCTTTGCATTTTAGAACACTGCAGCCTTCAGGGAAAGAGATAAAAGGCCCAGGGACCAGCTTTGGGTGTGTGGGTCACAGCTGGAACCCTAATCGTCTGCGCCCTGGATCTGACAGGAAAGATATTCCCTTCTACTGGGAGGAAACAAAATTGAAAATACAAGTCTGAGCTTATTGCTTCCTGGCAACTTGTGAGTTGTCTTAGGTGTTTGCAGTCTTACCCGCACGTCGCATGAAGAAAGGCGATCACTGAAGGAGGCCCGGCCAAGGTATGGCATCTGGTGGGCGTCTTTGTTTGGTTCCGTTTGGTTTTTAAGTAAGAGTGGGTGATGGCTTTTTCTTTCCTTTTGAGAAATGTAGAAACAAAGGATCTTTGATTTAAGAACTCTAGACACCATATATGTGGACTGTAATAGTCACCAAAATCATAGTATTTGGCCAAAAGAGTTTTCTAAACTTTTGGAGTCCACGTCCTTGGCTTGTTAGAAGTCAGCCTTGTTCCTCTGGAAGGAGGGTCTGGCGGTCTGGGATGGTGACAGCTGTGGCTCGAGCCCCTGCCGCCCTCGCTCAGGCTCCTTGTCGGGGAGCAAGCGTGGCTCCTCTCTCTGCCGCCCCCTCCCCTGGGCAGCACAGCCTGTCACAGATGCCCAGGGGAAATCCTTGCCTGGAAAATTCAGAAGGGTGGTCAAGGCCTGGCCCTCTCTCTCTCTGGACCAGAAAGGGGTTTAATTATTTATAATTAAATAAGCAGGAAACACAAATTTGTGTTTTCTAGTTTCCCATTCATGATGGGGGGGGCAGCATTTACCAATTTGGGGTGAAATTTATTGCCCCCTCTGCTCCTTAGTCCCCCTGGCAGACCCCGGCCTGGAATGCCTCTGTCACAGACGTGAGCAGGGCTCACCGCAAGCTTTGGCGGGTGTCATCTCCTCTGGGTGTCTGCTGCCTGGCGAGATGCAAAGCCTTGTGGACTGCCTGGTCCACGAACCAGCTTTATCTGCTTTTCTTGGCATGGCTCATAATGTTTAAAAGAATTTTTTTCTGGTTTGTTTTATATTTTTTAATTAACTCATGCTTATTGTAGAAAAAAAATTGGAAAACAAGGACTAAAGATAAAAAATAAAAGTGATTCCTAATCCTAACTGCTATCTGCCTACTTTTCTCCATGCACAAATGTGCATAGAAGATAATATTAGGTTCCTATCACTGCTGTAACAAATCACCACTAACAGAGGGGCTTAAAACAACAGGAATTTGTTATATTACAGTCCCAGAGGCCAGAAGTTTGTAGTGTGTCAGCTATGGATTGAATTGCGTCCCCTCTAAGTTCATATGCTGACAACGTGGATGGAACTAGAATATATTATGCTAAGTGAAGTAAGTCAGTCAGAGAAAGACAGATATCATATGATTTCACTCATATGTGGAATTTAAGAAACAAAACAGATGAACATAGAGGAAGAGAAGGAAAATAAGATAAATACAGAGGCAAACCATAAGCGACTCTTAAATGCAGAGAACAAACTGAGGGTTGCTGGAAGGGAGGTAGGCAGGGGATGGGCTAACTAGGTGATAGACACTCAGGAGGGCACTTGTTGGGATGAGCACTGAGTGTTACATGTAAGTGATGAATCACTAGATTCTATTCCTGAAACTATTATCACACTATGTTAAGTGACTTGGATTTAAATAAAATTAAAAATAAAAATGAAAAAAAAAGAAATTCAAGTTAAAAGAAATTCATATGTTGAGCTCTAACCCCCAAAGAGGGGGTTACTTTGTGAGGTGGGCACTTTGTGAGAGGTAATTAGGGTTAGATGAGGTCATACGGGTGGAGCTCTTGTGATAGAATTAGTGCCCTTCTAAGAAAAGACACCAGAGATCTAGATCTCTCCCTATCTCTGCCACGTGAGGATACAGTGAGAGGTGGCCATCTGCAAAATAGGAAGATGGTTCTTCCCAGAACCCAACCATGCTGGCACCCAGAGCTCAGAAGACCAACCTCCAGAACTGTGAGAAAATACATTTCTGTGGGGTAAGCCACCCAATCCATGGTATTTTGTTATGGCTGCTCAACAGACGAAGGTAGTGTCCGCCTGGGCTAAAACCAAGGTGTCAGTAGGGCTGTGTTCCTTCCTGAGGCTCTAGGGATCTGTTCCTTTCCCAGAGGCCACCTGCGTTTCTTGGCTCATGGCCACTTCCGCCATCTTCATGGCCAGCAGTGTAGCACCTTCCCGTCTCTCTTTCTCTGACCCTTCTGGACCTACTTGGTCTCATCAAGCGCAACCAGATAATGCAGGATTACCTTCTCCACTCAAAGATTTTAACTCCATCACATCTGCAATGTCCTTTTGCCATGAAAGCAACGTCTTTGTGGATTTTAGGGATTAGGATGTCAGGCATCCTGGTGGAGGCTGTTCTTCTTCCTGCCACAGGACTGTTCATCTGATAACGGAGTAAGGTTTTACCGGATGTCATATATGCACTTTTGCTTTCTTTCACATAGCTAATAACTGGTGAACCAGGACTTGAACCCCAGCAGTGGGGCAGAACCTACATTCTTAAACCCCTGCAATATATCTGCTTGGGTTTTTTTTCTTAAAAATTTTTGAATATTTTTTCATGACCCTAATTATTCCTTTAAATTGGAGAGACAAAAACATGATTTGTCATAACTAAATATAATACTCCATTATCTGAATGAGCCAAAACTAATTTAGCCATTTTGCTACAATCAGATATCTTGGTTGTTCCCACATATATAGGTATAAAAAAACATACAGTGGTAAAAATTCTTATATGTAAGCTTTGTGCCTATACTTAATTATTAACTGAACTTGTGGGAGCTGCTTAGTTAACTATTATATGATAGAGAACAGGATTTCACCATTTTCCTTGAGATATTAATAGGGATTCTATGAAATGAGGTTCTCTGGCTAAACAAATTTGAGAAATGTTACATACCCACCCTTGAACAAGTGTTTCACAATCACAATAGCACTAAAACCTTGGAGAAATCCTCTGGTAAAGAAATCCATATCTCATTTTATTTTTAAAGCTTTCTTTAACCTAGTGTTTGCCAGTGACTTTATGTTAGCAGCAAGTACTACCTTACAGAGCAGAGCCAGTAGGGCACAATGTTAGCAACAGCTTTGGGATCATCCCGCCCAAATGAAATTGCTTGCCTTCAAGCACCTTTAAGAGCTTATCAAGTCTAAAATTACTCTAGATGAGTTTTTACCCAATGTGTATGAAAATCTAATTCAAAAGGATAATATACACCCCTGTGTTTATTGCAGCATTATTTACAATAGCCAAATTATGGAAGCAACCCAAGTGTCCATCAATAGATGAATGGATACAGAAGATGTGGCATGCTTATATGTATTATATACAATATACATTATATATACAGAATGGAATACTACTCAGCCACAAAAAAGAATGAAATCTTGCCATTTGCACCAACATGAATGGACCTGGATGGTATAATGCTAAGTGAAATTAAGTCAGAGCAAGACAAAAACCATGTGGTCTCACTCATTTGTGGAATTTAACAAAGAAAAAAAAATACAAATAAAAAAACAAACTCTTAAACATAGAAAACAAACTTGGAGCACCTGGGTGGCTCAGTTGGTTAAGTGTCCAACTTTGGCTCGGGCCATGATCTCACGATTTGTGGGTTTGAGCCCTGTGTCAAGCTCTGTGCTGACAGCTGGGAGCCTGGAGCCTGCTTTGGATCTGCCTCTCCCTCTCTGTCTGTCCCTTAACTGCTCACACTCTGTCTCTCTCTGTCTCTCTCAAAGATGAATGAACATTAAAAAAATTTAAATATAGTGACAAACTGATGGTTACCAGAAGGAAGGTGGGTGAGGAGGGATGGGTAAAATAGGGGAAGGGGATTAAAAGTATACTTACCATGATGAGCACTAAGTAATGTATGGAATTATTGAATCACTCTATTGTACGCCCGAAATGAATATAACACTGTATGTTGACTGGAACTTTACAAAATAAATTAATAAAATAATAACTAACAGTAAAGTTACTCCAGATGAAATAATTTGAACAAAATCATGTTTATGAAGGAAATCTCCACTGAGAATTCCTACCTAGTTTTATTGCAGGTTCCTTACATCGAATGTCATATTGGACCTGCTCTCTGCTCTGTAAATATCAGGTACCAGGCTTTGGCCAAGACCGACACAGGTGTGCCCTGAGGTCTATATAACACTTTCCCGTAATCCTGTTTCACAGGGACAGTGACTGGTGTCCGTCAAGAGAGCTTATCTTGTAGCAGTGCAGGATGCTTGTCATTGAAAACAGGCCCCTTATCCTTACCTCTATTCAGTCATTCACTAAATGAACAGACAGACAGATGAGAGCAAGCTTTGGTGGAGCACATGGGGATGGAACCTGGAGGTGCTGGGAAGTGCTGTGTGAGACCCGCACCAGGGAGCACCAGAGACACCCAGCACTGTTCTGGAATCGCAGTGGGATATGTCCTCTGGGCGAAGGCATTTCAAGGAGCCTTTCAGGGCCATGGACAAGGGTGAGACAGACTTCCCAGGCCTGTGGCACGGACCATTTTGTATCACCTTCATGTAATGATTTTGAAACTAAACAGCGATAGTGTCTGCAGTGTCCATGCCTGGGGGGAGGGCATTAGAAGTCTCTTCACCATCCTCATTGGGAAGACTCTTGGCTGCCAAGTTGGGCCTTCTGGGAAGATGTTGAGCTTGGAGCAGATCTGCTTCCCCCTATTCGGCAATCTGTGTGATTCCAGGAATTCTGTGCATGGTTTGAAGGATACTCGGGGGGAATGTTTGGGGATCACAGGGCCCAGCAGAGAAGCCCAGCCAGGCTGACTCCCCCTAAGACCAACTAGACTGGTTCTAGAAGTCCAGAGACAGGTCACCATGTCTCTCCGTTCTTACCTGTTACTCATGCGACCTCTAGTGGCTGTAACTGGTAAAGCTTGCCTCAGGGATGGATGGTTTTGTGGGAATACTAAGAATAAATTGGAAAATGTCTTTTAATGTGCAATATTTGATGACTTCTCTGTATTAACCCTTTACCCTCTTCATGATTCTCTTTCAGCATACATCCCACCATATAATTTAGCCATAGTCAACACAATCTGGGTTCCAGACAAGACCCAACTCTGATTGTTACTCTCGCTAATGTAACTTGGGCTGGCATTAGCATCTGAGTCTTCGTGGTCTAAACCACTCACAGATATCATGGCGTCGACCCTGTCTATACCCCAGGGTTATCATAAGGATCAAATGACATGAAGCCTATATAAATAAATATGCCATATAATGTGCTTATTATTACTACAAAGCCATTGAGTCTGTGATTCCGTAGACCACGATTGTTTTATTTCAGGGCTTTGGTGAAGACATTTAAACTCTTTCCTCAAATCCTTTGTTGGGAATTTTGTCCCAATCCACAAGCATGAAACAAGTGGCTGCTGTGTAGATGTCATAATGTGTTTACTGGTTTATTCAACAAACATGAGCTCCTACCTTATGCCAGATACCCCAGTGGGTACTAGGGTCCATCAATGAGCAGGACAGACAAGGTGCTGTTCCAGTGGAGTTGACACTGAGATGAGTTAAAGGATTCATGATGGTTGAAATTTGTTGACAATATAGTTTAACTGAGAAGAGAAGGTGAAAGAACCAGGTATGATACAAGCCAGTGTGTGAAAAGGCTTTCATAGGAGTATAAACAACGTGCCGTGAGGGGGGCATCCCACTGTGGCACATGTGAGAGAGTGAGGTCAGAGCAGTGAATATGGACTCTGATTTCTGGAAGATTAATGCTAGAGGGATGACTTTTGGGAAATTATTTGGAGACCCCTTAGATCAACTGGAAAAGGATCAACCTGGCAATTTGGTGTCTATTTCTGGTTCTAGGAGAGTTGCAAAAATTGTATGCAGAATATGTCCTTGAAATTGCTCATTCTGACTTGGTAGACATATTGTTCTTTGAGATTCCAAGTAAGTAGTCAAGCAGATTCCCTGGATGCTCCCGGTTTTAAATATTAACTTTATAGACTGTATAAATATTAACAGTCCTTATACCAATGGTGTGAGTTATGTACCTCTAGCACCATACCCCTTTGCTGATGAAGACACAGATAAAGAATAAGGAACTTGCCCAAAGTCATTTGGCTGCTAAGTGGTGGTGGCTTCACACCCACGTGGCTGCTTCCAGAGCTGCCTGCTCACCGCTGTGCTGTATCATTCCTCAAGGCTGCATTTCAGACGTGGACGGGAACTTGTAGAGACACATACAAAGCATTCAGGGTAATACTGCCTGAGGACTCGGATTGTTTCAAAATATTTCACTATGAAAGAAAGGGAGGAAGGATAGATGGAGAACTCATGGAGCTAATTATTTGGGGCGCCTGGGTGGCTTGGTCAGTTAAGCATCCAACTCTTGATATCAGCTCAGTCCTGATCTCACAGTTCATGAGTTCAAGCCCCATGCTATCAGCATGGAGCCTGCTTGGCATTCCCTCTGTCCCTCTCTCTCACCCCCGCCCCCATTATCTTGCTAATTATTTAATATAGTTGATAGGTCTGTGGGTGTCATTATAGCCTTGTCTGTTTCCATAGTAACAAATATAATCAATCTGTTGCTAGGATCTTGAAACATTTATTGTCTTACTGTCAAAAGACCTTTTATTAATGACCTGGGTAATTTAGGTCAAGGAAATGACTTTCCCTAAGTTACTGATGGAATGAAGGCTCTGCAGATGGAATGCCCTGTGTATTAAAAACCACTTTGCACCTAATCTGCCAAATACCATGGCCATATGCCTTTTGTTTTAACCAATACGGATCAACTTTCCTGCCAAAAGTCTTTGATAGAATAGCAAAATGTCTGAGTTAGAAGGGACCTCAAAGACAACTTCTTCCAAAATTTGCATGTTATAGGTAGGAAAGTTGAAGAACTTAAGTGATCAGCCCAGGATAAGAGTGGGAACATTAAATGCTTGTCCACACATACCTAGAAATGTACAAGAATTAAAACGTGGGCTTCTCAAACTCTAGGGGGTTGGGAGGGTGTCTAATTCCCATCAAAAAGAGCTGCACCCAGAAAAGGGCTGTCGCAGCCCACATGGAGATGGTGCCCAGGCTTTACCTGTGACTGCAGCTACAGCGGGACTTGCCAAGTTAGCAGTCCGGGGAGGAAGATGAAGAAAGATGAGCCACCTTCCGCTTGGCACTGGAAGGGGTCAAGTGGATCTTCAGCCTCCCCTGGTGGTTTCCAAACTTAGATTTTGTGTGTTTCTCCTCATCCTCTGTTCATGTGCCATAGCGGTGTGTCCCACAAGGGGCATAGCTGGGAAAATCATGGCTGTTGCACCTGAAGATGTTTCTCGGTAGTATATTTGGGGCTCTGTGGCAATGAAATCCACCCCGTGATGGGCCAGAAGCCATGGTCAGCGATTTCCCAAGAGCAAAGGATGCAGACAGTCTTAATAAAGGTGTCTGGAGTCACCCCCACACCATCACAGTTGATCTGATCTCATCCTGAGAAGTCTTGTGGGGCACTTCAAAAGCTAAAATCTCACCTTTCCCAAGTCTGGTGCACACCTTTCTAAGACACGGAACCTGCCTTTGTTGGTGGCGTTCCTTCCTTAAGGTCTGGGGGTCTCAAACCACATGCTATCAGGACTCTAGCAGGTAAGGTAAAGAAGGAAGCTGGCCAAGAGCACCTGGGTGGCTCAGTTGGTTAAGTGTCTGACTCTTGGTTTTGGCTCAGGTCATGATATCAGGGTTTCATGGGTTCGAGCCCTGCATCAGGTTCTGCGCTGATAGTGTGGAGCCTGCTTGAGATTCTCTCTCTCTTTCTCTCTCTCTCTCTCCCCCTCTCTCTCTCTACTCCTCCCCTGCTCACACTATCTCTGTCTCTCTCAAAATAAATAAATAAAACTTAAAAAAATTTAAAGATGAAGCTGGCCAATGTAAGATTGGGGTCACCTGGGAAGAATAAGCCTAGTTCTCATTCAAAGGTTTTACAGCCCTGTGCTGTCCGTGCAGAAAGGCTGAGCAGGTCAGCTCCTTATCGGCAGCTTCTGAGGCAAGGAAAGAACCTGGTGAGGTTTTTCTCCTCCCCTGGTACCCTCACCAGCACCCTAGACCTTGCAGTGCCTGGGATCTTTGCAGAGACTATTTTCCTCAACTGCAAAAAAATGGGTTTCTAAGGCTTGAAGGCATCACCCCCTCTGAGTCGGACTCAGTAACCCGTGATGGAGGGCGTGTTCCCAAAACAACTGGAGCCAGTGTCTGTCTGACATATATTTGCCAAATGCCTGCAGGCCTCCTTGGTCTGGGTGATTTTTAGCACCGATGTCCTCAAGGTCTTTGTTGGATGGGTTTGTGACACTGTCTTTATTAACCTGCAGTCCGTGCGCTAAGGTGACGGGCACTGACCCAGCATTCTGGTACCACTCTGTCAGAGGTTGCTTTTTGCCAGTGTTTTCTTTCTAGAAGCCATCATGAGCAGATGAGCTTAGAAAGGGTGTTCTCTTCGTGTTGTTTCAGGGAAAATAGAGAAAGTCAAACCTCCTCCACCCCCCTCACCTGAAGGCCCCGGCTCGCAGCCTGACTTAGCCCCCGAAGAGGCTGCCGGATCCCAGCGGCCCAAGAATCTGATGCAGACCCTCATGGAAGACTATGAGACACACAAATCTAAAAGGCGTGAGAGAATGGATGATAGTAGTGTAAGTTTTTCCTCCTTTCCTCCTTTACTTCTCTGAGGGCGAACGGCGGCGTGCGTGCGGTGTCCCAGGTCAGACACGGGTGTGCGTGCGCTGGTCTGGCCAACATCCTGGTTCCAAAACCAGTTTTCAAATGTGTGGTTAATGTGTCTGGAGCTGGGTTTGGGTTTTTTTGCCTTGTTTCTCAAAAACATTGGTCGTGCAAGGAGAACTGGGTCCATTAGCTGCCGCGTGTCGCTGGAGGCCACGGGCAAGGCGGGCGCATGGGATGCCTGGTGTGCAGGGGAAAACCATGTGAGGACAGCACCGGAGGGAGGACACGAGCATCCTGACATCATCCCCCCCAGGCACCAGGGAGCTGATGGCCACCATCGCTGGCCTGCTCCGTAGAGATTTTATTTCCCTAGAGAACTGTGGCGATGCCCTGCCTTCCGTGTCTGCTCTGAGCGAGCCCCATAAATGGGACACAGCGGTGGAAAGGCTGAATGTGTTCTGGGCTGTTGCCAAGCCTGTGCGTACAGTTTGGGAGGAAAGAGATATTTTAAGTGACAGTTAGAAACCGCAGGGCTACCCCGCTACCCTCAACACCCAAAACTGTTGCACGTGACACTCACAGGAACCCCAAAGGAAATCATCTGCTCCGTGGTTTCTTTCTCCAGTGCGAGATGTGAGGGCTGCTGTTTCCCACAGCCTTCACAGCCAGGAGCCCGGGGACCAGGCTCAGGGGCCCGTGCCGACCTCCTGGGAGTCTGGCGGCCTTAGTCTCTCCCCCGTCCCTTCCCCCCCCCCCCCCAGTTTCACTTAGGTCATAAATCGCTCGACTAGGAAGACACCACCCAATTTACCTGGACAGTGTCTGATGGTCCTGGTGTAATTTTTAACAGCATCCCCTTTCACCTTTAAAAGTGCCCCAGTTTGGATGATAAATAATTGGGTCACCTTAAACTTGAGTGCCTCAGGCTCATAGCAGGATTTCCATGCTGACTTACTGCCTTGCATATCCTGGTTGACTAACTTAAAGGGTTTCTGAAATTGAAGCCAGATACTGAACGATGCTTTTAAAATATTTAGTGGTGAAGAAAGCAAACACATGTACAGTAGCCTGATGACTCCCTTGCACCCCTAGGCTCCCCCTTGGGTTTATGCCTAAGCTGCCCAGAGTACTGATTCAGGTACTCTGTTAGGCTGCAGAGTTCGGGGGCCATTCCTCATCCGCACAGTGGGCTAGAGCCTGGCCCCCGGGGGCGGCTGCAGACACTTCTGTTGCTTGGGCTCCTTCCCCAAACCCATAGGGCTTCTGCCCATTGAATCACCTTAACCAGCCCTTCTTTGCAGCCCTACTTAAAATGTGGAGTTTACCTTCAGGTATTTTCTGGAGCCTGTGCTTTTGAAGCTTAGTGCTGTAAGTGGCTTCTTTTTTTCCAGTGAGTCCACACCATATGTCAGCAGCTCTGGCAGAAGTTGGCAGAGTGGACCCCTTGCATTCTGGCATGGAAGGGGAAGAACAAATGGAAACACTTTGCATGTGACCTGTGCAAGTGTTTTCTGAGCACATTCTGTGTGTCTTGTGTGTGCCTTTTGCATTGGAGTGCAGATATTAGAGGAAATAACCACCCGAAGAGGTGAAGAGCCCACTCGTGCTCATTCCACAGGCAGAGGCTGGCAGCTGCCTTCATACAAACTCAGGCTGCAACCAGAGCGGATTTCCCCTTTGCATTGAGGAAGCTACTTGGAATCAACGTTTTAATATACTGATTACCCCTCACTTATGCAATGAAGTGGCAGCCTCCTGTCTCTATTTTCCTGAAGTAAATAAACATTTCAGATAAGGAAGAAACCTATTAACTGATTGGGCTGTTAACATCCCCAGATCTTGATGTCAAAGCCAAGTGTCTTGCACCATTCTTGATATTACAAGAGAACCAAGTCTGTTGTTGTAGAAAATCCTTAGGAACAGAACAAAACCTACCCAGTGCGCTATTTCCTCTTTTAAGAGACCTGAAACTTCAAAATATTTGGAATATTTGGATTGCTTCTAAAGCAAATAGATGATCGTCCTCCAAACTTCATTTTAGAGCCACATCTGACCTCATTTCTTAGCCCTTTAAATTCAGGGGATCTTTTCTACTGTATCTACTCAGTCACTGGAGAATGTGTTGAAGTTCACCTGCAGGAGCGAACAGACCTTCATCTGTTTTCCTAGCTGATCTCTGGCCCTTTCTTTAACTGTCTCTTCTACCGGAAGGCTAATAATAGAGAGCAAGTGGATTGCTTGATGTTTGACTGTGTAACTGGCCTCTCCGCCCCAGAAGCTGATGGTTCTGTTTTCCTGGTTCTATTCACCCACATTATTCTGAGCGGGAAACATGGCTTCTTAGACTGTCTACCCTCTAGGAGCCTTACCCAGCTCACCTGAATCCAATGTCACCTGACACATCCACCTACCAGGATTCCTTCCCACAAGTCACTTGGCAGCACTCCGAGTCCCTCACACATGATTAGGACCAAACCATGTGTTTGCCCATAGGAGGCAGTGAGTTCTTTCTGGTTGAAATGGAAAGAATTCTTACTTGCTTGTTAAGGAGAAGGAAGACCTAAAAACCAAATGGGGGTAACCGTGATGTAAGTATAGTGATACAGTAGACACAATGCTATTATTGAGCATGAAGGACAGAAGACAGAGAAGCCAAGGGAATCCATGCCTGTAGTTCTCATGAGTAGTTTTTGTGAACCCCCAAGGAAAACATCCCGGCCATCAAAACAGATGGAGTCCCCCCACCCCTGAGCAGCAGTGGTCGCTGGAGTCCTGTCCCCAGCTCACTTCCAGCTTAAGTTTGCCCACGTTATAAAGAATCGTAGGCGGGACAGGAAGGAGGCCTCTGGCTCATAGGCCCCGGCCATGGGGATGGTGTGAGGAAGGGAAGCGATAGCATTCAGTGGCCTTTTTCATGTCCCTGAGCTGTCCCACTGTCCTGCTGGAAACAAGGTGACGTTTCAAAGAACGATAGAAGATAGGAAATTAAATCATGGCTCTCTCTCTCTTGGAATATCTACCCACAAGTCACTGCATTGGGAATATTAAGTTTTCTGTGGATGTTCTGCTCATTTTGCAGTTGGTGAAAAAGTCAGTAACAAGGGAACAGGAAAAAGCCCCTTTTCTTGAAACATTATCCCCGAATGGCCATCACTAGCTCAGACCTTGAGCAGGTGCCCACTTGCCGGTGTCCTTTTTCTGTGTGATGTGGTCACCAGTGAATGTCTCCAGGCTGAAGGCTTCAGCCAGGCCCCACTGACTAATGGACCCCTCAGCTAATTTGGGGTTAAGGAGGTTGTTCTCCCCACCCCTACTTTCTTACCCTGGCTGTTTACCAGTCTTTACAGGGCTTTGTAAGAACGTTTAAAATGGTGCCATTTTTCATCTGCCAGGATGTACCTGCCACACTGTGAGTGGAGTGGGGGCACTGAATTTCAACCCCCACTCCCTCAGTCTGGTGCTTTTGAGCAGTGCATGCACTGCACACCCAGATGCAGCAGTCCTGTTCTTACTGTGGGTTTCTCTTATCTGGAAATGTTTTCTTATGTGGAAATGTGCCCTTATCTGGGCCTGATGCCATCTCTGGTCAGCCATATAATACATGATGGACTGATGAATCATAGTTTCCTAGAGGGCTCCTTGACGCCTTGCAAAGGAAGGATATGTAGGCAAAAGTGTTTTTCTGGCCAGCTATCCTCCCAACCGGAGCTGAGGTGAGCCTCAGCAAACGACGGGTTCCTGAGTCAGGGATGCTCTTGAACAAGTTGGTGGGGTTGCTTTCTCTTTCTCAGTTAATGCTGGCCTGCCTCCAAATCACAGCCTCCTCCAGGCATTCAGTTCCCGCCCCACTTCTAGCACAGGATCTACTCTTGGTGTGTTTTCTACTCTCTCTCTTATGCCAAAACTAGGTACTGAGAAGTATTTCAGCCATCCCTCCCTATCTTGAACTAAAAAAAGGCCTCACTTATTCTCCTGGGTTAGGTCAAAACTGGCAGCCAGCAGTTACTGCTTTTCTAAGAATTCCTCGTACACATTTCCCACCAACCCAAGACACCCATGGCCTCTCCTTGGGCGGATGAGGGAAGCACACAGGGCCCCAAACCCCAGGCTCCATGGGAAACCCGGCTCACACTTAACAATGTTTCGTGCTGCCGGATTCCTCCTGCTGCTCACGCCCTGCAGGGGTGCAAGAAGGGGAGGAAAGCTCCAAGTTCACCAGCCCCTGGTCATCAGTCTGATCAGTACAGAACTATCATTTTTAAGCTCTTACACATTAGAAGCAGTTAATGACCACAGACCTATGATCCCATCTAACCAACCTATGTGTGCCAACGCCAAAGACCAAGAAATGCCTCCAGTGTCCTAAGCCGTGTAAATGGGAGGTCATCACCACGCTTCCAGCGGAGGTTGGCCAACATCAATTCTTCTACGTCATTTCCATAGCAGGCCCATTTTCTCCTAAGCTTTTCTTGTGGAGGCTTTTAGTCTCCTACAGGTACTAAAGGGTCACCTTAGTTGCTATGTGGTCCCCCCACTCTCAGGAACTTATCCAGGGGCCCAGGACAGCGAGGCGGGAAGCTGTGGGCCTTCCCCATGCAGTGCCATCCACAACTCCACTGCAGAGAATCTCCCTCTGCAGACCTCGGATCCAAACCAACCCCTGCCTGTGGTTGGGGTCTTCTTTTTGTGGGACAACGGGCTGTGGGACCGCTGGGGGCTCAAAGGAACCGCAGCCAAAGGCTGTTTGGCTACAGATTCTAGCAAATTCAAAATGGCCACCAAAGACCTTGCTGGTGGGCAGCTGGTTGCATCCTGGGTTGGGGAAGAATCTTGTTAATTCAAAGCACTGAAAATGGAAGCGACAAATCTTGAATTAACAAAGTATGGCTTATCTGATAGTTTTATTAATAACAGGGTATCTCCTTGCTCCAAAAGAAATAGATTTTTAAATAAACTAATATCAGATGAAGCAAGTCTGGCGTGGGCGTGTGGTGGTCTCCCGGGTCACTGCCCCGCGCTCTGCCCCCAGCGTGGTGCCGGTTCCAGGCTGGGGGGTGCCATGTGAGGGTGCCTCTGCTGTGTACTAACCCTGCTCTTTTCCCTCTCTGCCAGTACACCTCTAAGTTACTGTCTTGCAAGGTGACTTCCGAGGTACTTTTCCACTTGTTTGTCTTGGTGTGCCTGCATGCCTGACCCAGGTGCATGCTCTCGTTGTTGGCCATTTCCTGACGTGTTGAAGGAGAAGGGCAAGAAAGCAGCTCGTCTCCCTTATTTCTTCCTTCCAGCCTTTCCGGAACTGGGGACTGCCTGGAAATGTTGGGGTGTACGCAGCGACGCAGCAGTGCTCCCCGCTGCTGGGCTTTGCGGTGCTGTGCCGTGTGGGGCTGGAGAAGTCCTGGCCCCGCTCGTGGATCTGGAGGGCGTTTGCACTCGGGGGCCCGGGCCTTAGTTTCTCCAGGAACTGATAGCAAATGTCCTCCGGTCTGGTTAGAAAACACGACAGCTCACGAGGACTGAGCTGTTGATTCTGACCAGTCCTTTGTTTGCCATAACACAAATCCAGAGAGTCCCACTCTGTAGCTTCAGGGCAAGTTACTCCAAAACTGGACCCTCCCAGTGCCTACTTCCCTCCCTGCCCCATCTTCAAACCTGTTCTTGTTTGTTTTAGAAGCACCTTTAAGTATTGAATTCCCCTAAATCTCCTTTCATTACAATTTCCTTTTACACAGACTTCACAAATACCTGTGCTATGAAAAGTCACAGTGCTTTTCATTTTCCTTGAAGTTTTAAATGTTTTTCCTTTTTTAATGGAAACATTTTTTTCTTTAGCATTTTACTATTTTTAAATAAGTTATTTCAAATGTACAGAACTGTGGGGAGAATCATTCACTCATTGGCTCAGTTAACGATCTATTGAGGACCTAGTATGCACCAGGCACTTTTCTGGGTTCCAAAGACAGAGCAGTCGACAAAACAAAGTCCCTGATGTCATGGAGTTGGCATTCAAATGTTCCGTTAAGAAGAGAGAATAAAAGAAAAAAGCCCACCTTCCCAGCTTTGACCACTCTTATCATTTCATAGTATTTGCTCAATATTTTAAAAATAAATTAATATGGCAAATACCATTCAGGCCCTCGTGTTACTTCCCCCAGTCCCCACTTCTCTCTCTCCTGAGGGGGAACTGTTTTTGAGTTGGGGTTCATCATTTCTATGCATGTTTTTACATTTATATTTCATATGTTTGTATACACGAATGACAAGTTTTTGCATGCTTTAAAACTTCCTAAAAATGATATACTGTAGTGTCCTCCACTCCTTACTTTATTCTGTCTACATTTTTTTAATAAGTTTATTTACTTGTTTTGAGAGAGAGAGAGCATGAGTTGGGAGGGACAGAGAGACAGGGAGAGAGAGAATCCCAAGCAGGCTCCATGCTGTCAGCACAGAGCCCGATACGGGGCTTGATCTCATGAATTGTGAGATCATGACCTGAGCCAAAATCAAGAGTCAGTCACTCAGCTGACAACCACTCAGGCGTCCCTGTCTCCATTGTTGTTAGATGTGTCCACTTTGCTACTTACAGCTCTACCTCATTCTTTATAACTGCTGTAGAGGATCCCTTTGAATGACTATATAACTATTTATTCATCCTCCTATATCCTATGGAAATGTTGGTTGGTTCTCTCTCTCTCTTGATTGGTTCCCCCCCCTCTTTTTTTGCCATTGCAAACAACGCTTCAGTGAATGTTATTGTACATATCGCTTTGCATAACTTATGGAAGAGCTTCTCTCTATACATCTAGGAAGAAGTAGTTACGTATGGACGATACATCGTCACATTCATTACATATTGCAAATTATTCTTCAGAATAGCCATGCCAACTTGTCGCCCAATATAGTTTTAAAATCTCACTATGTTGCAAAATCATTAGAACCAGAGATGGGAGCCGATGATGATCAGTAATTTTCTTTCATCAGATATAAAATGAATATGGAGACTCTGGTTACCTGGACCTTCCTCAGTGACTACTTGTGGTTCTCATCTTGGCAATGACAGTGGAAGAATTAGGCCCAAGGCCCCTCCCCCCTTGGAGTTAACACCATTAAGAATAATGAAAATCTAGTCAGATGGATCCAAGGAAGATAAAACTGGTACCAGTCTATCTTCACCTGAAGAGGAATTTAGGAAGACAAAATATTAATGTACTTAGGGTGACTGACATTACTTAACCCCTCTGCCTTTTGTTACATACCCTCCCCCAGTACACTTGTCTCTCTTGATTTCTCTGCAAACTTAAGCAATTTGCTGGAATTCCCCCAAGCACTAGAGAGAGAAAATTAACATTAGAGGGCTGTTTAAAGACAATTGATTTTTTCTCCCTCCCACCAGGTCTAAATCTGAATTTGCAAAAACAATAAAACCTTAAATCAGGTTTTTCTGTTATTATTTTTAAACTTTGATTCCCCCTCTCTATTCCTATAGAGAGTATTGCTCTTTCTCTTGCTTCTGCCAACAAACTATTTTACTATTTTTAAAAGAATTATTTCAAATCTACGGAACTGGAGGAAGATCACTGACGCATTTGCTCAGTTAACTATGGATCGAGGACTTAGTAGGCACATGAGGTACTGAGCCGCAGGGGAGCATGGTGGCCTCGGCATCAGCTCCACATCCAGGATTCTGGGTGCAAATCTCGGCTTTTCCTCCACCTTAACATTGACCACCTTAACCTCCTTTTGCTTCAGTTTCTTCCTGTGTGAAATGCGAGTAAGAATAGCGTGAGTCCCACACAACCGTCCTGAGGACCAAACAGTACGTGGCTCACAAGTGCGTGTGATGTGTTAACTAATATTATTAGAGCCCCGGAGGCAAGTGCTTTTTTTTGCCCAGAACAGAAAGGAATGGGCTTTAGGAAATAAAGTTCATATGCAGTAACTAAAGTGTCAGAGCTCTAGATTTGCTCTAGAGAAATACACACACACACACACACACACACACACACACATACACACACACACTAAAATACTGTACTCTGAACTAATTATGGAACAAATGCTCATCTAGATGAGCGATGGCCTAACCTAAAGGGCTTGGCCTTTGAACCCTCAAAAGGCCATCGTAGGGCAGCCCCTGAGCCAGTCCCAGATCAGAAACCTTGTGGACCTGAAGACAATTTGATCGCAAGGTTGCTGGCTGTTCTTATAACGACCCATTTATTTTCCTGTCTGTGCCATTACAAGAGGCTCTAGATGTCCTCAGAAATACGGTATCGTCTTAAGTGGCATGCAAATTAGGGGAATGAATTAAGAAAAGAGGCCTCGTTATTGGTGTAAGTGAATTCTTCGGGCTGCAGCAAGCAGACATTCAAATCCAATCTGTGCTAAATATTTTCATAATTATAAAGACGTCCCTGCCCACAATGCTTTCTGGCGGCTGAGCTCCGTGCGGGGAGAGGGCGCTCTGTCAAAAATAAAGCATTGTGCCTGACAGTGGTAGGAACCCAGTAAGTATCAGATGGGTGGAGAGACAGGTTGTAACCCGGGTTCCTGAAGAACAAAGGAAACTGCATTTACTTAAGATGATTGAGAATGAAAACAAAGCATAAAGAATAAGACAAGGGACCATTTTTTTCAGAGCCGTGATTTATTTTTTAGCTGTTCTGGAAGACTTTCAGTTTGTCTCTACACTGGCCACGTGAACAGATGAGCATCTTACCCAACGCAGAGCTCTGTATAAAAATGCCTTGTGTCTGAACACCACTTGATAGTTTACAAAGCCCCTTCACATAACAACAGAACTAATTATTGTTTGAAAGCCATGCACCAGGAGCTAAGTGCTGTACATACATTGCCTCATTTATTCCTCAGGCCAACTCTGAACTGTATCGTTTTTATGATTCCCATTTCACACATAAGAGAACTGAGGCACAGGTCCCACAGTCACTAGGGTTTAAATCTAGACTTGCTTGGACTTCAGAGTCAGCACTGCCTCCGGAGAAAGCCTGGGAAGGAGGTGCTCTTTCCGTCTTGCAGATGAAGAAAGAGATGCCATGCACAACATCAGTGTGTTCCAGACAGGACTGGAAAGAAAGTCAGGACTTCCAGTTCCAGTCCAGTGCTGTTTCTTAGTACCATGTTAGCACCCACTGACTTTCTAGAAGAATCCTCTGTTTAACTCTACCAGATTTGGAAGCGTTCTTTGCTCCTCCCGCTGGTTTCTTATTCCTAGATATTGAATAAGTGACCTTGGCATACCTACACAAGGCACTTTATGACGTGGCTTTTGTGCTTAACAGTGAACATTCATTTAGGAGACGTGACTGAGTGCATCCTACATGTCCGGTCCAGCTGTCCCTGCTGGGGGCACTGGGGACAGCTTCCCAGAGGAAAGTGCACTGAAGCTCCAGGAAGTGTTTCCATCTGTCAGAGGTGCAAGGAAGCAGGTTGAGATGGACCTCCAGACCGTTAATCTACCCAGAATTGGCTTGTGCCTCGGTTCCCACCACTGCCTGTAATCTGCATCTCCTTGCTTCTCTCGAGTCACCAGCATCTCTGTCCCTTGCCAAAATGATTATTCTTAGAATAAGCAAAGCCTTCACTGCAGTTTGGATCATCCACCAGTGTTGGCTCTGATAGACTTTTCATTAATATCAGAAGCGGCTCCTCCTGAGCTAATGCCACAGTAATCTAATTGGTTGGATGCATGGGCTCACTTGTGGTGCAATGTCATGAAATTGAGCCATTTCTCAGACGTTGGCAGCCTGAATGTCATCCATCTTGATCAAACTCAAGCTGGAGCAGCCAGGCTGAAGTCCCCTCAGGAATCCCCAGGCTATTCTAGCGAACGGAAGGGAAGGAGACCTCACCCTGATGGCGGTGAGCCTATCTATCCTTGATCTTGTCACCTTGCATTTTATTTATTAGCATCTGTGGCCCTGACATTGTATCAACATGCTCAAATTGCTTTTTACTGGCCTGGGAAACTATTTTTCTTTCCATTTAGCTTCTCTTAGAAGTTTAGTGATACCAGAGTAGACTTTTATGATATAGATATGACCATAGGTTATGTAAGTCCACAAAGCTTGGTGAATTGAATCCACACTGGTCTAGTTGTTTGGGATTCTTTTCCAGTTTACTCTTTTACAAAGAGACTAAGACAGTCTATAGCTGTGCTGTCCAACATGGTAGTCACAGGGCCCGTGAGGATATTAAAATGAAAATTAAGTAACTTAAATATTTAGTTCCTCGGCCACATTGGTGTTATTCGTAGTGCTCCATAGCCATGTAGCTTCATGGCTACCACACTGATGACACAGATAGTGATGTCCGTCAGACAGCCCTGATTGGATAACATGTAGAGAACTGTGTTATCAACACACTTAGTGCAGAGTCAAGTGTAGTCCAAAAAGAGGTGCAGGGCATTTCAGGAGAATTAAATCTTTCTATATTGAAATCTCTGGGTCAAATAGCAAATGAAATTTGGCTAGGAAGTGAATGCATCTCCAGAGCTAGCCAGCCTCCCTGACCATGTCTCTCCTACCTCCCAGCAGTATCAGACCCTGTTACTTTCCCTTTATTATATGCTGTTGAGAAGGAAGGAGGGAAGACCTGCAGAAGTTGATTTGTGTACATAGTGAACATCCATGAACTCCGGTTAACTTTTTTCCCCTCTCTCTTCAGGTCCTTGAGGCCACACGGGTTAACCGAAGGAAGAGTGCCCTGGCCTTGCGCTGGGAGGCAGGGATCTATGCCAACCAGGAGGAAGAGGACAATGAATAACAAACTTCCTTCCACCCAGGAAGCTTCTTCGGTGCTTGGGTTACCAAGAAACCAAGAAATCAACACTTTGAAGCATTTTAATGGGATATTTATTAAAGTGCAAACAAACTCCACAGTCCTTATGTAGACCAGACGCTGCAATGACCAACGAAGAAAAATAAAGTGGAAAGAAGCTCACCCGTCACACTCTATAAACATGCAGGAGTCAAAAGACAAAGGATGTCTTGAGACTCAGAGAATCGCCTGGATTTGGACCAATCCACAGTAGATCCAAAAGGACAAAGCAAATCAACATGGTTGCTCCAGGCGAGATTGAGACCAGCCTCGCTGGGTGATGACCAGCACTGGCGACAGGGCCATTTAGAGCCGCAGAGCCCACGCGGGTGCCAGCTACAGGGCGCGGGGTACCCCCTGCTCTGGCCCCCACCCGCGCTCACAGCCTCAGAGGTGTGAGAACAACTCCGTTTACTGCAGCAGCCGTAACATGAAATCAAGTCTCTCCATGTCTTCCCAGGAGAGGCAATTAGGATTCCATTTCTCTTACATCTAATTGTTTTTAATTGGGAGCAATTAACCGCAATGTATACAATCCACCTTCTGAAGACAGTGTTTCTTCATGTTGCAAACACAATCTGTTCTACGTGAGGGGGTTGAGAAAGAGGGAGAAAGCCAAACCAAATGGATTATTTTAGCTTTAGGATCTCATCTGCTTATAGTATTGACTAATCTGCCGTCTATGAGAACACACTTTCACAATTATGTTTCTTCATATGAAAACTGTATTTAGTGGGCAACAACTATTTTTATGGTGGGATGGGATACATATATCCATGTATAAAATCTGCACACATTCAACAGCTTGGCTCAAGATGGTGGGGGGATTTTTAGAGTGGCAATAATTGAAAAAAAAAAAAGGGCAAACTCTGCCTTCGAGAGGCAGATGACAGGAAATAAAAAGGTGTTTATAACTATATTTTATAATATAAAGTGGACCTTAGAAAGATGAATGACAGATTATTTTGGATCAGTCAGAAAGGAAACATTAAAGAAAGGTCATGAAGGTAGAGAAATAGGGAGAACGTGGGGAAAATAGGGAAGTAAAAGATATTATTTTTGCTGAGCAACCAGCGTTTTTCAGAATGATAAAGAGAAAAATATAGAATAGAAATCTAAGTGCAGGCTTGGAATCAGCTACAAATCCTAAAGAGTGTGTGTGTGTGCGTGTGTGTGTGCGCACACGTGCATGTTTGTGCGTGTGCCCGATCCTGCACGTCCATTTGTGTGTTTGGGTAAAGTGTGCGTACAAGGGTTAAAATTCCAGAATGCTCATGGGACAAGGGTGTGTGGTTATTTCCTCCAGAGCTGTTGGCCAGCGTCAGGAGTGAGTCAGCATTTCTTTTTTATGAAAAGGGATACAGAGGCAATGACCTGATGCAGTATTTGTAATATTACATTGACCTAACACGGTATTGCATGAGTCACAGTTGCAAAGTTTTGAGCGGTTTAGTAATTTGACATTTAGAAAAGTACCGTATTTATTCTCATGCTTTGTATTCATAGCTTAGTATACTGCAGAGGATGCCAGCTTTATCTTACTGTCATTTAAAGCAATATGATAAGGGTATTCAATAACTGGGTGCCCTGAATTTCTGGATGAGAAAAGTTTTTAATTCTGGCCATGAGAGAAAAAAAAAAGTGACCAGCTTTTCTTTTTTCTATTTGTTTTAAAACTATGCTTTTTAAAGAGCAATAATTAAGCCAGACCTCACTAAAATTCCTTTTTGTTTTTATATTGTTATGTCATAGGCTCTGATTTGTTATTCTGACAAATAACAATCCCACAACAGTTTGTGTGTAGATGTTAGGCACATTATCTTTGCTTCTTTTAATAGACTAGTGGTGACTTTAGGGGGAAAGTTTATTCACAGATAAGCGGTGGGCATAAAGTAAACATGCAACTGTCTGGTAACTTACAAGGATCCTTTAAAACTGCCAAGGGAACCTCCAATTTGAAGCCAGATTCTAGAGAGTGGTGGTTGGCACCATCTTTATGTGGTTTATTCTCCTGAATATTGTAAAAGATATTCAACAAAATGTGCTAGCCCCTGGGAACACAAAACAAATAAGATTTCTGCTGCAAGGAATTCATTTTCACATGGGGGCGTGGAGACAGCCATTCCCAGGAAAATGAGGTCTGTGTTAGATTAGGAGTCCTGATGGGTGAAATGGGAGCACCCAGGAAGGCTGCCTTGCCTGGCGATTTTCAGCATTCTTGTGGCAGGCACGTGACGGAACGATGGGACAAAAGCTTCCTGTGGCCCAGGGGACACAGTGGCAGCCAGCATGGCCGGAGAGCAGAGTGGCTTTATGAGACGCACAAAAAATAGAACATGCTTCATGCTTTCTGGGCTAATTCTGAATCTGGTAGAGAACACAGACATGCTGTAGACAAACACTGGCTTCCATGAGAGGAAACAGCCCTCAGGACCAACCTAAGTTCTTTGTGTTTTGAAGGAAGCCATGTCCCCACCCGTCTCCAACCTACATTTGAGAAGGCAATTTGCAGCTGAATGGAAAGCTCAGGAGGCCACACATTTCATGGACTCTTGGAGGCAGACAAATTGGCCTTTGACTACAGCTGATTGAACCAGAAGCAGGCATAACATTGCCTAGAGTTCTAGCACGGGGTCCTTAGGTCTGTGCTCCGTGTGTAGACGGCAACAAATGCAGAGTTTCTGTGAGCCTCCCATAGTCACCGCGCTGCTGAACTGTGGCCCCTCCATCTCCAACATCTGCATGTTCCCTCTGCTGGCCTTCTGGTGACCGCTGTCTATTTCCTTGGTCCACTCATTTAGAATCCTCTTAAAATGTAAATTGTAGTTCCCTTGGAAGAGCCAGGTTTTCCCTGTGCTCTTGAGTTTTTTACTCATTCAGAAAACATCGGGCTTTGTACATAGCACCGTGCTAGGCTCTGGGATCCCAAACGAACCCCTTTAGCCTTCTGAAGACGCAACAGACCCCTGGAGGAGAGTCATTACTGCCTAATCCACCAAGAGGAAGAGGCTTGTCAAAGAAATTGGCCTCTGATGCTCGTCCCCGCCCCCAAATAGCACGCAAGCTTGGTGATCTCAACTATAACACGTGTTTAGATTCTGTAGATGTTGAAAGCTTTCCTGAAAGTGTTCCTTTCCACGGTGTTTATAGATGTTCACTTTCCTCGGGAGCTGATTAACTACTGACATGCCTTGGCTCTCTCATCCAGAAATTATGGAAACAGGGTCTGTCAGTGGTAGGAGGCGGGGCTGTGTTCTCTGGTGACACGATGCAGTTTCCTTGCCTCCTCGCACCTCTGCATGCTGCCCGCCCTAGACAATGACATATACGCAGTTTATAGATCAGTGTCCACGTATATACACAACACAACACACACGTATATAGTGTAATGAGAAACACTAACAGTGTTGACTCTTGTCTCTCAAGACAATTAAACATTTTTCCAACTCAAGAATGGATGTAATTAAACTATGTATTGAAAAAAATAGCCTAAGTGTTTAGAGATGGTGACTATATCCAGTTTTAGTGACAGAACCAATTTCCTGAATTTTTAGCATCGAGTGAGCTGCCAGCTTTGATCTTGTGTTGCCCTTTTACCCAAATGACTTTTTTTTTTTTTGGAGGAAGAGGAGGGGGGAAACAGCAGCAATACTGTGTTTGAAAATTATACTCTGTATCTGGCTCTCCTGTGTATGTTAACCACTTAAATGTTATTATCCTGCTTCAGTTTTATAGTGATTGTGAGGCCTTCAATGCAAGTATACAATTATTTTCTCATTAAAACTCAGTGTGTGCTGTGTTTTTATAACCGATGGCTACTTGTTTGACTGGGGGTGGAGGGAGGCCGGAAGACGGATCTGCCAAATGGTGACACGCTGGCGCCCTTGGCCTTGACTTCTGCTGCTTGCACTTTGAGCCATGAGGCTATACAAGCCGGTGGGGCACCACTGTGACAGCCTATCCCAATGCCCCTTTGGCCATCCTGTCTCCAGCTGCCTTGGCACGAGCCTAGAAACCTCTGACATGACCCCAGAAATGATCTGGATGCCTCTAGATGAGGTGGGTGGACCCCCAAGGTCAAAGAGATGGCTGGGAAAACGGGAGGACAATGGTTAAAACTCAAGCTTTGCTCGTGACTCGGGTTCTAATTTTTATTATTATATTCTCAGCACCTGTATCGGCTCTCCTCTGAAGAATGGAGAATTTCAGACTTTAAAGAGCATTCGAAGACTACAGACTCATCAGGAAGCTTCTTCCCCAAGTTTCCTCCTGCCCTCCCGTCTACTCCCTCCCTGTGCTTCAGGGGCCAGCTGCCGTGTGCACTGTCTGGCCCTCCCCCTTCCTGTGCCCCAGACCTTCCATCTCCTGCTCCTCCCCACCACTGCCCCCCGCCCCACCTGTCCCCTCCCTCGGATCTCTTCCTCCTTCTCTCCATGTATGTGACTCCTTGCAATGTCCTAGGGCAGTGGAGTTGTGATCGGCCGTGGATTCAGCATCCCTGTCCTTTTTGCACCCGTCGCTACTATCCTCTGGGGGTGCTGGGCAGAGCCAGGGAATTCAAGGTTCCCAGGACTGGGTACTCAGAACAGGTCAGAGTCTAGTACGTCAGGGTAGAAGGATCTTCAGGGATTCTTACGGAGGAAGCTCTTAATGAAAAACCAATGTGAGGTGTTAAACCTACTCATAGGTAGAGGGCAGGTGTGCAGGCTTTCTGCTCTGTGCCCCAGACCTGTGGTCATTCTCCAGATTCATCCCTCCCTGTATTTATTGGTGTCAAAGAGACAATCCTTGTGGGACACATGAGGCCATGAAGTTACTTTGGAGCATTGCTGATTTTAATTACGGGATTGCTGTGCCATAAAAGTGTGGTGACAATAGACTCTCTGGGCAGCACCCACCCAAAAGTCAGAACTGGGCTGCTAGGAATGCAGAAAACAAGTAGGGAATTGAAAGGAGACTTCGAAAGGCTTTAAAGGTGACACTAAGGCAAGGAACGGGGGCCTCAGAAAATGCCCAGAGATGGCATATTGCAATTTCTTTTATTTTTTAACTTTTTAAAAAAATTTTTTATTTTAGAGAGAGAACATGAGCAGAGGAGAGAGGCTTCCGTGCTCAGGAGGGAGCCTGACAGGGAGCTTGATCCAATCACCCTGGGATCCTGACCTGAGCTGAAATCAAGTCAGGTGCTCAACCAACAGAGCCACCCAGGCGCCCCCACACTGGCAATTTCTAAATGCTGCCCAAGCATTTAGATGTTTTCTTTTCAAGAAGGAAGAATGTTTGCCTAATAAAAAAAATTTTTTTTAATTCCACCACGACCTAGTAGTCTCAGGGTCAGTTAACCTTGATGGGAGAATTACCCAGAAGCTTTGTTCTCGGTTCACAGGTGGTGGGCTCTGAACAGCCGGAATGGATGTGCAGGCACCTGGCAAGGTAACATCACAAATCTCTCTCTCCTTTGCTTGGTTTTTCTCTGCTCATCCACTGAGGCCACGTTCTGTCTCTGCAGGGGTCTTCAGCTAGTCAGTGATGTGCCCCCCGGGGAACACTGGCTCTCCTGCAAGAGTCTCTGTCACGCGGAGGGCTCACTAAACACAGCCTCACACCCGGCTCTTCTGATTCACAGCGTCTAGAATACGCAGCCCAAGAATTTTCTAACTAGTTCCCTGGAGCTGCTGCTGCCGGTGGTGGCCCCGGAACCTCACTCTGAGAATCACTGATCTGGAGTGAGTGACGAGCAGGGTCTGGGTGGACCGCTTTCCTCCGGAAACAGGGGAGCCGCTGCCTAGTTTATAAGCTGCAGCACAGTCACACATCGTTGTGGGTTGTTTTGAATATTTGTTGGGGGCTTTTGTGCATTTGCCCATCATATCAGCTCAACGGTCTGTGGGTCTTGGTGAAGCAGAGCATTGATTCCATTCAGATTCTCAAAAAAATAAACACCGCCCCCCCCCCCACCATCCCCGGTGAAGGGGCTGAGCAAATTAGGAAGAAAATGTAAAGAGAGGAGAGCATCTATGTATATGCTCAGACTTTGATTCCAGGATCGGACCAACGGATTCATTTGATCTTTGGAAGAAGTTTTTATTGTGTGGGTGATAGCACCATTGGGACTCCGTGAGTGTCGTTCTGTTTTGTTTTGTTTTACTGACATGGTTGCATAGTTTGAGATGAGACACAAAATACAAGGTTATTCCTATTTGGTCTAGAGCAGAACTTCTCAATTCGGACTCCATCTGAATCACCTGGAAAAAGCTTTAAAGTTTGGATGCAGTGGGTCTGGGCTGGAGCCCAGACATGAACACAGATTAGAAGCATCCCAGGAGTGACTGCTATGCACCAGCCTTGTGCCTCCCTGCCCAGTGCCAGCCCCTAACCCTGGCTACGCTGCACGTAGGATCATCGGGGGGGTTTTAAAGATACTGGCCCTTGGGCTTCACCCCAAGATTTTCTGATTCATTTCATCCTAACTGGACATGGCTATGAACAAGGACATGTTTTAGCAGCTGCCAAGGTTGAGAATCGCTAGTCTAGTGGAGAAATGTGTTTGCCTCACGGCCTGACCCTCTTCAGAAAGTTCTTGGGGGCAACATCAAAATGAAATGAGTAAAAGGCCTTGAGGGGCTGAACTGGTCGCTGTCACGGGTCCCTGGAGACCCTGGTCACTGCTGGTGACTGAGGGAGGGACTTTGCGAAGGGGCTTTTTGTTACTCCTTCCCTGATCCTCTCGGCTCTGCTCCTTGCACCTCTCCGGCTGGCAGCAGGCCCAGCAGTTAAAACGTTTGGGTAAACTGAGGAATGAAAAAGCTACAAGAGAGGCATGTTCTGGCCTCTAATAGCTGCACACTGAGAAAAAGCCCGAATGGACAAGGACCAAAAATGTCTCAGAATTATTTCTGAGAGATGAAGCCCAGATAATTCTTTCCATTTATCTCTATAAGCGTTTGCGGATTTCTGTGGTATAAATATTCCTGTGACGGTTGATTTTAAGACGCCAGCAGTTTAACAACTGGGTCCCAGGATCCCTGAAATTCTTTAATTGGCAGAGAACAAAACTACTGTGATTAGAAAAGACAGGATATCCTAGAGGTCTGGAGCTCCAGCCCTCATCAACAGACCCTTCACTGGCCCGAAGCGGCTCTTCCGTACCAGTCCCAGCAGGCAGCCATCAGGGACTCCGAATTCTGACTGTCCCGTCTGATGATCGTGATGAGTCCCAGATGGTGAAAACAGCCAGCCGAGGTCACGTGCACACTCCTGTTGCCAGGGTCTGGGGTGGAGGAAAGGGGAGGAAGGGGTGCCGGGAAGACCACATATGTGGCCCCAAAGGGCCCTTGTGGCAGATGATCCGTGGTCGTTTTGGTATTTCCATGATCACTTGTCGATGTCTCTCTGACCAACCTTTGGAATGAGACGGGGACCTCAGATTTGGGGCTCCCCACTTTTTCAGTGGGTCCTTTGACCATTTGCCTACTCTAGGTTGGATTTCTGACTTCTGGAGTTGCTATGGGGAATGAATATAAATGGTCAGTACAGATGTGCTCCGAGTTTACTTCCTTGAAAGCCCTGAATTCAGTCAGCAAATATGTACAGAGTGCCCACTGTGTCCAACTCAGATGGTTTCCGCTGGAATTGGAAGTGCTCTCAGCACTGGGAATGTGGGGCCAGAGCTGCTCCGAAGTCAGGCAATGGTTCCACACCTGCCTGTTAGTAGGGAGATCCTGTGATAACCTGCACTGTCCTAGCATGCTTTTCATTATTCCTCTCGGCATGGGACCCATATAACTATTCTGGGCAAGAGAGAAAGATCCAAGTGAAAAGATAGTTTAGTATAAATCATAAATATCCAAGAATTCATCAGTGGACGGTCAAAAGGTGCTAGGAACTTGCAAGGAGGCATTTAGGAAGGAACTTCCTTACATGAGCAAGAGGGCTGCATAATCACCACGTTGATCATGGGAAGGGTGGAGTTTCTCCCTGTGGTCAGTGTTGACTGCAAGTATGAAGTATGGCCACTAGGTGGCAGTGCTCTCTAAGGTGAAAGCAGCTTTCCCAGCCAAGAGCCTATCCCGGGGGATCTGGACATTTCCCGCTCTTAACACAAGACAGGGATCCATTGAGATCTTACAAATAGCTACACCAAAAACACCAAAATGGAAACCACCACACGTGCATTCCTACATAGAGGTCAAATAGGGCCCTATTACACGGACATTTCCGTGGAAAATTGGCCGTTGCCACCAGGTGGCAGCAGACATCTATTTCCGAGCTCCCACCGACCATGGCCGGGGTCCCTAAGGCACTGTGCCGGGCGTAGGTTACTTCACTCAGTTCTTACAACACTCCTCTGAAGTACATAGTAGTAGCATCATCCCCATTTCACAAAGGAGGAAACTCACACTCAGGGAGTTTAAATAACTTGGTGCCCATGACGTGACCAGGAGTGGAAGGAGGATTCAAATCCTGGCAGCTTACCTCCCCAACTTTCTTTCTCATCAACTTGATTCCATAGCAAACAAACCTTCCATCTTGGTCCTGGCCCAGCTCTGCTTTCTCTCAGCCCAGGAGAGCGTGCCTTCAGCACAGACCAGCGCCAAGAGGGAGACGGGACTGCTGAGAGCTGGAAACGGGGTGTGTACATCGAAGTTGGGATACGGGGGGAGGGGCATCGCCAGTCTGCTAAAAGCTGCCACTGTCCCTAAGAGACAACGCAGGCTAAAATATTGGTTCCTTCTGACTGGCCATGTGGTCTGCCCTCTACATGATCACAAATCCCTACCGAGTCATGCAAATGTCCTTGTGGGCCCTAGATATTATCTCCAGCTCTCTAGCCCAGGCATGTTTTGGTTGGCTTCTACTGTTCACGCACACACACACACACACACACACACACACACACTTCACAGGATCACTCCAGTTCCAGATATTTGCGTCTGTACTGGATAGGGTAACGCTAGACTGCCAACAAAGAGACCCAATAACTAATTCAGTGTCTGAAAGAAGATAGTTTATTTCTCTCTCACATTACAGTCCGAGGGGAGCATTCGAGGTCTGAGGGCAGATTTGTTAAATTAGCGTCTTCTGCATCCCATTCCTCCATCCCCTCCATGGGCATGTCATGGGCATGGTCCGGCTTTAGATGCAGTGAAACCATTTACTGAAAACAAAGGTGCGCCCATTCCCTAGATATTCAGTGGCCGTGGCTTCCCTGCATTGATGTAGACAGTAGACTGGCTTTTAGAGATTAGAAAACTATTTCTAGAATTTCTATTGCTACACAGAGGCTAGCATGGGAAAAACCCAAAGGAAGCCTGAAGGAATAAACTGTTAAAAACGTGCTCTAGGTTGCACATCCTCTCTCGGTACATAGTCCCCCTCAAGTGAATCCTTTCCCGGAGTTATAAGGGCACAGCCTCTGGGGAGAGACATGGTTACAAGCACAGATGAGAGGAACGCAGAACAGAGGTCCTCTGCACGCCATCAGGATATCCCGTGTCTTTTCACACAAAGGCTGACAGGTGCCTCCTTGTGTATTACAGATCCCACTCGAACACCCACGCCCCACAGATCCCGGGTATCCCGGAAGCAGTGCCGGCGTGCTTCCTGGGGATTTGTGAGATGCTTTCACCTGGGCTGGGGAGCCTCGGGGACAATCACCGATCAAAATCAGCTGACTGTGCTCAGCTGCCCGTTATGGAACGCCTCTGGGTCACGCAGCTGCCTGCACCTGAGCTACCCTCTCGGCGTTGCAAGCCCGCAGATGGACCCTAAGAAGCCGGTGGCTGCTGAAGACCTTTGCCGTGATTTTCAGCCGGAGACACTGCCAGCTGGTCCGAGACGACCTCGGGCTGCCCGCAGAGCTGCCGCAGCATGGCGGGGATGCTTTGCTAACGCTGCAGGATGTATTAACGGAAGAGAAATGAGGCTCTTTCACGACGGGTCCCTGAGTTGTTTGGGGGAGGGTTGCATCAATCTGCCGGCAATGCTTAGTAGTAATAAATGGGTTTATGATATGCATCTGGCTTGGTGGAGCCTGGGGGCTCGGACCACGTAAGGCTGGCCACGTGGCTTCAATAAGCCTGCAGGACTGGCTCGCTCTAAGAGACTCCCACCACGAATAGACTTTGGGTTCCTTCTGCTCAGGTTCTCTGCATGTACACCGGTGAGGATGTGGGACCTGTGTGACTCAGCAACGGGAGGACAAAGAAGAACTGCTCCTGAGAGTGCCAGACCCCTCCCCCTCTCCTGTGTCACACCCAGTGCCTGTGACAAGACTGAGAGTGACACTTCTGAATCCTGTGAGCCCTGTCAGCAGCAGAGCGTTGAAGGTAATTAATGTGCAATTAACACACATTATCTTTCGATGCACCTTCATGGTCTATTCTTCATGTCACCTAAACCGTCTGCTTGCTAAGTGCACTTGGTCGTTGGCGATCAGTCTGGTGACCCGGAAATGGGAAGGAAGGCTCGTTACCAGGGGAATACTGAGGGCTCTCGGTTGTAATTCTGTGGCCTCCATAAACACACCGAAGAGAATGCAGGTGATTTGCTCAACCAGCACATAAATTGGAAAAGCACAAAGCCTCTCCCGCAGGGAATCTGTCTACAGGGAAGTGAGCGGGGACACCGGAGAGCAGCTTTCTCAGGAGGAAGGCAGCTGGGAAGAGAGACGAGCACCGGGACAGAGCCCCGTGGATGGGACAGAGGGATGCACTCCGAGACCTGAAGAGGGAACCGCAGACTCTGCTGGGTAAGCATATGTACTTAAAAAATAATGATTTAATGAGGTGAAATTCATACAACTGAAATGAATCATGTTCACAGTGACGAGTCAGCACACTGAGTACATTCACAGTACTGTAAGCCCCCACCTCTCTCCAGTTCCCAAACGTCTTCATCATCCCAAACAGAAACCCCGTAATCATTAAACAGCTGCTCCTCATCACCCCTCCCCTGCCCTCGGCACCCACGAATTGGCTTTTGTCTCTATGGATTTGCCTGTTCTGGAAATTTCGTATAGATGGAATCATACAATTAAGTGATCTTTCGTATCTGGCTTCTCTCACTTTCTTAATGGTTTCAAGGCTCATCCAATTTACAACATGTGTCAGATCTCCATTCCTTTTTAAGGTTGAGTAGTATTTCCACTGTGTGGATACACTACCTTCTTTTTGGTTTTTTGGGGGTTTTGTTTTTTGTGTTTTGAGAGAGAGAGAAAGAGAATGCATGAGTTGAGGGGAGAGAGAGAGACTCTTAGATTCCACACTCAGCATGGAGCCCTACAGGGGGTTCAATCCCACAACCTTGGGATCATGCATGACCTGAGCCGAAATCAAGAGTTGATCCCTCAACTGACTGAGCCACCCAGGTGCCTCTGGGTGGACCATATCTGTCTGTCCGTCCACACATTGATAACCATCTGAGCTGTTTCCACCTTTGGGCTATTGTGACGAGCGCCGTGGACGCGCATGTACCTGTGTGGGTCCTCACTTTCAGGTCTTTGGGACACACGCCTAGGAGTGGGCTTGTGGAGTCGATTGGTGATGCTGTTTAACTCCGCACGCACATAACTTTCCTTTGCACCTGTGTCAGGAGTTGGGGATTAGCAGAGGGTTGTTGGAGAGAAAGTTCGGTGAGCTCAGAGTACGGGAGTGGGGGGGGGGGTGTCTGCCCCACATGGAGCTGAGAGAAAAGGTATTTAAGGAAACTCAAGCAGCATGTTCTGTGCTCTCTGGAGACTGGGAAGCGGAGAGAGGGGATTGGCACAGGACGCCCCCGAGCCTGACACGCTGCTGGCTTTGTAATAACCTGGCCAAGGAGCTGGCTGTGTGCACTAGGCCTCCTCTCCAGGACTTGTGGGCACAAAGCATGGTGCGGGTGTCCAGTGGGGCAGAGACGGGCTTCTCGTTCAAGTGATGCGAGGTTTCCTTAGATCCTGCGCACCGGGGCTGCCCGGAGAGGGGCAGGAACAACAGCGCAATGAAACTGGAGGGTCACCCCTGCACGCAGAAGAGCCACAGACCAGTGACAGGCAGCCAGCAGGAGAGGGGGCACAGCGTCCCAAGTCAAAGGAACATCCCAGAGATGAGAGGGTGGGTCTCCAAAACCAAGAACGAGGAAGTGTTGGCTTTATTCCTTCCTGGCCCTTTCATGGTGGTATTAATCAAGGTCTTACCTCACCTCCCTCCCTCCCAGCCATTGACCACTCGCAGCCCTGGAGACGACAGAAACCTCCCTAAGTCATTTAGGATGAGAACTAGAAGTTCTAGGTATGTGAGCACTAACCAGGCTTCCCGCCCTCCCACTGCGGACATCAAGCCCTGAGCTGCAAAGGAAGTTTTACCTTTCAATGAAATCAGAAATCTTTTCCTTTTTAAAAATGACAGATAGGACACGTTAAGTTCTGTACTGAAACTGTGTTTTGCGACTTCGTGGCCAGAGCACTTCCCATTTCTGTGAGTGATCAGAAAAGTGACCAGCCCAGCCATGGATTTCATCCATGACCATGGATTTTGTTTTTAATAAAACATATAATAAAATGCAAGGGTACAGTCTAGACCAGAGCCATTAGATAAGATGTGCTGTTGGCATTATAATTCTTTGGGCTATTGGTCATCGTTACCATAATACAAGATCGCTGAGGGGGGTGTGGTGTTAAGAATTGGGGTGGAGGCACCTGGACGGCTTAGTCAATTAAGCATGTGATTTGGGCTCAGGTCATAATATTGCAGTCGGTGAGTTTGAGCCCCACACCAGACCCTCTGCTCTCAGCAGAGCCTGCTTCAGATTCTCTATCCCCCTGGTTCTCTGGCTTTCCCCTGCTCATGGTGTGTGTGTGTCTCTCTCTCAAAAATGAACATTAAGAAAAAAAGAATCAGGATGGCCAAAGTTCTTGAGGTTCACTGAATAAAATGTTGCTTAAAAGTGAATTTCCGGGGCACCTGGGTGGCTCAGTTGGTTAAACATGTGACTTTGGCTCAGGTCATGATCTCACAGTTTATGAGTTCGAGCCCTGCATGGGGCTCTATGCTGACAGGTCAGCTTTGGAATCTGTGTCTCCTTCTCTCTGCCTCTCCCCTGCTCATGCTCCGTTTCCCTCTCTTTCTCTCTCTCAAAAATAAACATAAAGAATTTTTTAAGTGAATTTCTTAGACGCCCCCTTCCTCTGACTCGACTTTTTAGTATATCACCATTCATGGTTTATGATTTAGGTTTATGATTTTATGCCCTGTGTGTATGCCTGTTCAGTGTGCGTTAAGCTTTACTTACCTGAAGAACAAAGCATGTGACATTCCTGTGTATCCATCTCTCTGGTGGCAGCACAGAGTCTGGTACGTGGGAACAGCTCAGTACCTGGAAGAGATTTGTTTGTTCTAAGCAGACTGTTCACTTACTAATGACACTACAGAGCCTGGCCTCAGCAAGCACACTGGGCTTCTCAGCCTATGGGGGGGGGCTGTGCCCTTCCTACAGGGCTTGCAGGGGTGGTTTTTCTTCCCTGTCACCTCCTTTCTCTCTACCAGGAGGCTACCAGGACCGCCCTTCTTTAGGCCAGAGTAGGAAAACGGGGCCGAAAGTCAGTAAGCGAGCTTGTCACAGTGGTCTCTCCAAAGCCAAGAAAATGTTCCTTGTTTCTGTGCAAGTGCTTGTGTAAGGACGCAGGTCTGAAACTGACTCCCTGAGACAATAGAAGGGCACACATTGCCCTAGGCAAGAGGGACTACCCTTGAAACGCCCTACAAAGTGAGGGTCCTGGGCCCACTCTGTGATTGGTCAATACTCTAAACGTTGTGATTGGGTCCCGTCAAAAGTAACAAATACTCTAGGCAATGTGAATGGTTAAACCTGCTGTCAATCATATTGTATAATAATGATTGGATCACTGTATTTCCTGTAACTCCCCCTTCCCAAACTCATACAAGCCCTGCCCCACCTTTGGGGCTCTCAGCATGGATCCACCATGCCGGTAAAGTCTGTGAGCCCGAGTTTAGGCCCCGGTGTGCCTAAGCCTGTAATAAAGCCCTTTGCTTTTGCATGCGTGACTCGGTCTCCCTGGCGGTTTCTGGTTTTTGGAGACGATAAAGAAATCTTGGGTATTACACTTGGAACACTAAAAGGATCTTTTTTTGGCTTAAATAAATCTATAAGAGATCTATCAAATGTGACCCACGCATACTGATTGCACATAAAGGTAGGAGACCCATGAGTCTGCCTCAGAGTCACCCGGAGGACCTGCTAAGCCACAGTCCTGGGCTTCACCTCCAAACTTTCTGGGTCAGCAGGACTGGATGGGCCAGATAATTCTCATTTCTGATATATGCCCAGTGAAGCTACCACTGCCAGTCTCCAGAACCACGGAGTTAGCTGATCCGCTGGGGTACCGCTGGCGACCCCAATGGCTCCAAAGCTAATGGCTCTGACATTTTTAAAATGTCTTTAAAACACTCAAAATAACTCTTTGCCTACCCTCCTCGTCCCCTGGGTAAATATCAGAGTGTTCTAGGAGCTTCCTACCCAGACTGCCCCAGGCCCTTCTCCTGAAGCGTTCCTCACTGACGTAACCAAGTTCACCGTTGTCTGTGTATGGCTTCCAGTTCATCTCAACGAGAATCCTGAAATTACAGGACCTTCCAGCAAGAAGTGACCATGTGCCTGTGCCTCCACAGAGGGAGAAGGTGCACAGGGGGGCCCTAGAGGAAGTCCAAGGTCTTGTCCCCCCCACATAACTCTACCCCAGACGTACAGTTGGGCCTGCATGTTGGTAGGAGGATCACTGACCCTTCTGGTCAACTCTCTTTTTCAGAGAACCCCAGACCCAGGGTGGGATCTTCCCATCCACAAAGCTAGTGTGACACAATAAGCATAGGCTGCCTCCCCCCACGATGGGTCCTCACCCCTACCCCCCTCCTTAGAAAGTCAAGCAGGAGTGTAGGACCCAAAGGAGAGGGCACATGAAGAAGAGAGGGAAGCCTTTGTCCCTTGAGTAATTTCGTTTGAGCCTCCAGCTTGCAATCCATGTGGTCCCAAGGTAGTGGGTCTGAATGCTGACCACACATTACAATAACCCCGGGGAACGTCCAAAAATCACCTCTGCTCAAACCCAGCTGGCCTAGACAGGCATCTGTTAAGTCTCACTGCCCTCTTTTTTGTTTTAACAAAGAGAAATAAAAGCAAATGCCACCAAAGGACATGTCCAAAGAGCAATATTAGCTTTTTTCATGATGGCAAAAGGTGAAAAGAGGACATTGGGGAAAATGTGGCCAGTTACTAGGAAGAGGCTGAAGGGAACTTTCTAGAATGCTGGAAATTTTTATCTTGACCTATGCCGTGTGTGTGTGTGTGTGTGTGTGTGTGTATCTCTATGAAAATAAGTGTATTTATATATATAAAGTCTTTAAGATATACACTGAAGAGGGGTGCCTGGGTGGCTCAGTTGGTTAAAGATTTTAATCTCAGCTCAGGTCTTGGATCTCAGGATCATGAGTTCAGGCCCTGCACTGGACTCCGAACTGGGCGTGAAGCCTACTTAAAAAAACAAAAGACATACACTGAAGATTAGTGCACTTTCCACACCTGCCATGTTTTATGCTTTGATCAAAAAGAAAATATAGAATATCAGTGCTCTGGCCCTAGCCCAGAGATTGTAATTTAGTTGAATATACTCTAAGTTCCGTGATGATTGTCTTGTGCAGTCAGGGTTGGGAAGCGCTGTCTAGACCAGTGCCTAAGGACAAGGCCCACCCAGCTGCCTGCCTAAGGTTCCAGGGGCAACAGGGGCCCACAGCTCATGTTTGGGACACGTCACCAGGGTCTGGCCACGGTGAGCACTTGCTCTAAGTCTCCTGTGCACCCACCACCCCCTTGAGAGACTGGCAGTGGTCTTTAGCTGGTCAGGGGTCTTCCCATCGATTTTGTGAGTATGATTTTGTCAGCATATAGTACAGCTCAGCAGGGAGGAGCTTGGGACTTGGGGAACAATCTACCCTAGTCCTCAGGTTGCGAGTGTAGCCACATATACCCCAGGCAGAACCTTACAAGCAGAGCCAGCCTGTGGTACTGGGGGGAGAATCTGACAGTGGAATCAGAGACTGGCAGGGGGCGGGATCCATGGGGGGGGGCAAGGGGCAGAGCAGGGGGCGGGGCAAGCTCTCTCTAGCCCCTCTTACCCAGAGAGCACTGCATCACCTGTGAGCAGGACCTGCTCCAGCATTGGGACGGTCTTTGCTGAGCTAGAGCTCCTACTGGTCCCGAGGGCCAGATCAGGCTTTCCTTAACAACACGTGGGGAGTTTGGGCTGGCACAGGACGCGGTGCTGACCACCACCACCACCTTTTCCCTCCTCTTTCCATTGCTTGGCCGAGGCTGAGCGGTTGGCGTGCTGCCAAGCCTTGACTGTGATCCTGGACTTGGGGAGTTAAGGGGGTGTATGAAAACAGCCAGGCTGGGGAAGGGTTAGGTGTATCTGGATGAGAAGTCCTGGTGTAGAGTTAATATGGTTCATGTTAGTACAGTGATTCTTTATCAGGAATGGTGTTGATCATAGAAGTTTTTCAAAATATGCACAGCCTGATTCCAGGCTCATTGGCTCTGTTTTTTAGGGTAAACTAGCACTGTATTATTTGGAAGAGTTCTAGATGGTAAACATCCCTGATTAAATAAAACCCCGGGCTTAGTACTTTGTTTTAATTTGCTTTTATTTTCACAATCCTCGACATGATTTAGTTGTCAGATCTAGTCAGTGGTAATGTCTTCCAATTGTATATTTTTGTACTAGAATGTTGCCTTCTGATTTTTCCTTTTTTTGAGAACATAGAAGACTTTTATAATTAAAGGAGCCGAAGAAATAAAAACAAAACAAAGCAAAACAAAACAAAACAAAACAAAACCTAGCCAGGTGGCAGATTCCTCAATGAACAGACAATGAGGAGGGAGATAAACTGATTCATAATTGTGGTTGTATTGTCTTTCTGGATGGAAGTGAAGGGGGAAAACTTAATGGAACTGCCACAAGCCCAGAGCCAAGAAATAAAATGAGAATGAAAAGTTCCGTCCCTGGAACACTGTTTCCAGGAAGCGTATTTTTCGTTAGCTGTGGATGAAAGATAATCACAACAGATGAAAAAACAAAATAAAAAACAAACAAAACCTTCAGGAATTTATGTGCAGATGGAAAATGTTGACAGTGAGTCAGGCAGGTCTTTCTAGATAATAAGGAAGTGACTTAAAGGAATATTAGTGCAAAGTAGGGATACCCAATGCCTCAACGGCTGGGAAAGGGTTGGGTTTTAAAAAGCAGTATTCAAAATGTCATAGGGTTCTCTCTGCGCTCCACACAGGAGCACCAATTTCACCACCAACAATTTCAAGTCAAAAATATTTCAAGAAGATTTCCTAGCTATGATGACACAGAAATAAATGAAGGGAAGGAATCAGCCAGGAACAGTTTCACATAGTAGTGTTAAAAGATAAACTGAGGAATGGTAAACGTTTAAAAGAGTTTATTTGAGCAAAACTCTATTCTGATCAGGTAGTCCCCAACTGAAAGTGGTTAGGGGTACTCCACCAACAGAAAAGCTCAGGGAGAGACTTTGATAGAGCAGATGGGGAAGCAGAATAAGGAATGATTGACTGGCTATAACCCAACGCCTAGTTGGCCGTTAGTGACAGGTTGTCCTTAGGTTTCAATTTTGTTACATAGAGGCATTACAGGATTGGAGTTGGTTTGCTTAAGTTAAACCATCTTCTCTAGCAATGGTGATGGCAGCAAGTAGGTGCAGAAATGGCTCTGGTCTGTGTGCACAGGCCCCAGCTGGGCCAGCAGAGAGTAGATGAGACCTAGGCACCAACCGGGTAAAGAGAGGTAGACCTCTGATGCATAGCAGGTCGGAGGGCTGGAGCTAGGGGTTGGAGACCCTCATCTACAGGAGCCTGTGGGGGCCACTACCTGTCCATGTGAAGCCCACAGACCATGAGCTAGGTCAATATAGACAGCCAAGGGAACAGAGACTCCTGCTGGGCCAGGTGGGGAGTGAGGGGTCCTCACTGTGGTTGGAAAGCTGGGAGACCTGATGCATGACTCACCCTTGTGAGCTGGGTGGTCTCTAGTTCATGAGAACTTTCTTCTGCTAGCACTGCAGAGAGTTGGGCACCACAGCCAATCACATAAAGAGCCATCTGTGCTCCCTGTGCCTTCCACCCTGGTGCCAAAAGGCTGTACCCTCTGAACGGGGGAGGGCTGTATGAACAAGGAGATCATGCTCCTCTCCTGAATCCAACTCCACTGGCCTTAAAGGTGTTTGCTTTAAGGCCTTGCTGGGGCAGGAAGGGAGGTTCAGTAGGTAAGAACTGGGATGAAAAGTTAGGGAATCTGGATGAGGTGGCATGGAGGCAGGCTGCCTCCTAGCGGGGATGTGCAAAATTGCCAGCTAACGCCAATGTCTCCTCCTGTCCCTGCTTCTGCCCTATTGTGGCCTCATGTTATAACCGAAACTTGTGTCGCTCAGAGAGCTCAGTAACTCAGCCAAAATTATGTTTCCTAATGACAGTGCTGAGGCTGGAGCCTGGAAGACTGAAGCCCATCACCAGCAGCCATGTGGTGGCAGGCCAGAGTGAGGGGGTGAGGGGTCCTCACTGTGGTTGGAAAGCTGGGAGACCTGATGCAGGACTCACCCTTGTGAGCTGGGTGGTCTCTAGTTTATGAGAACTTTCTTCTACTAGCACTGCAGAGAGTTGGGCAAGAGGTTAGCTCCGGTCCTGCCCAGCACAGGAGAGAGAAAATCAGCTGTGGGTACTGTGACAGCCCAAACTAAGCTGAGCCCTTTGCCTGAGCAGGTGTGCCAGCCCATGGGTTGGTGGAAGTGTGAGTGTGACTGAACAACAGAGGGGTGGTTCTGGTCTAATGCTCTTGGCAGAAGCAGCCTTGTGGGAAGAGGAAGAATCCCAAACCAGCCCTGCCCTTGCCCCCTCTCCCTTCAAACTCTCCCAGAGGAACGCTCAATCCTCAGTCCCACCCCCAGCACAAGAAGGTCCCAGGAAAGACCAGGAGTCTGGGGCAAGGGTGCCCTATCAGATCAACCTTGGTGATGGGCAGTTGGCTCAGACCTGAACTTGCTGACACTGACCTGACCTGTTCTTGGCTGAAAAGGTTTCCCACTAAGGCATTGCCTCTTGGACTCTGGCCTTCTGAACCCATCCATGCTCAAGGAAAAGCAACTTCAGACTGAGGACTATGGATCTAGAAAACCGGAATTTGTGGAAGGTTTGCATTTAGGGAAGTGACCTGTGCATGTCCAGTCTCTTGAGGTCTGTGGCTCCCCATCACCCTGGCTCTCCTTCTCTCCCCAGTCAGGGTCCTGCTCTTCAGTGTCCTTCAGTTGCTCTCTCCTCCCTCTTCCTTACCTCTTCTAAAGAAGGATTGGAAAAATCCTTAGAAATTTTTCAACTAAATAAATTGTGCATTTTCAGGACTTATTCAAGACCCTGCCTTCTCTCTGCACTCTGCATAGATGAGCTCACCTTTGCTCATGTTTTCAGTCCATCCACATACTCGTGTCCCTCAAATTCATGTCATCCAGAACTTTGGTCTCAATTATCCCCTGGCCTATTTGATAGCTTCATTTGTGTGTCTCACGAACATCCCAAACTCAGGATGCCTCAAAGTGAACTTACAATCTTCCTTCGGTAAATCCTAATGACTTTATCTCCAAAATAGATACCAGATGTATCCAGTTTTCCCTCATCTCCTCAGCTCTCACTCTTGCTTGAGCTAATAGCATCTTTTCCACTGAACTTATTTTGAACATTTCCCTGGCATTGTCTCTTAATGTGACTCTCAACTCATCCTCCATAGAACAGCTCAAGTAATCTGGTTAAACTGCAAATCAAATCATTTTAGTCTCATATGTAAATCTCTTAATAGCTACTTACTGTATTCAGGATGAAATCTAATAATGTACTACAACTGGCCCCGATCTACCTCTGCAGCCATTATTTCTGCTCATCCATGCTTTCCATTTCTTCTCCCCTTCCAGGCACCTGGGATAACTGCCTACCCTTGAAGTGAAGATAGGACTTTGACACTCTCTCTGGACAATGAAAGGTAAGCAAAAGTGATTTCAAAGCCAGTACATGACTATGTACATGGCTCTCCTCCTGCTACAGTGATTAGGGAAGCCAGTATTGATACTGTAGGTGCCACGATATTGAAGCAGCCTGAACTGCTGGCCATGTATGTACAGGAGCTTCCCTGGGAAGTTTGCCCAAATCCATTTTCGTGAGTGGGGAAAAAAAAAAAGCTTCCATTGTAAGATTTGAGGGTTTGTTTCTGCAGCAAAACGTAGCCTATCCTGACTGATACATTGTAGAAAGAGGGGTTACTTATGGGAATCTTCATTCATTCATTCATTTATAGAGAGCCACAGCAGGGGATAGGCAGAAGGAAAGGGAGGGGGAGAGAGACTTTTAAGCAGGCTCCACTCCCAGCATGGAGGCCCATACAGGGCTCAGTCTCATAACCAGGGAGATTGTGACCTGAGCCAAAATAAAAAATTGGATGCTTAATCAAATGAGCCACTTGGGCACCCCCGGGAATCCTCTTTAAAACAAAAACGAAGGACAAAGTTTTTTCAGAAAATGTCCTTATTTTTCATTAGACTAGAAAACAAATTAGCTGTAGCTCTTATTAATTCATACACACAAAAAAATGCAACAAACCTCCAAATTGGAATGAAATTCTGGGTGATCCAATGAGCAGGCACATCTGTATCTTTGACCGGTAATGACAGACCTAGTTAACAGCTCTGGATGAAGATGTGCAAGACTAGATCACCATTGGGGAAAAAGAGGAAAATATAAATGAAACCTTACAGAGAGATATCTGATATGATGGAAAGGCAGCTTTGGTGTGTTTAAATATCATTCCTAAAGTTAAACATTAACCAGGAAAGACGACCTTCTTATCACTCAAGTAACACCTGTTTCACTTTTTCTTGAGTTTAAAATATACTGGGAAGGATCTGAGTGCTTGAAATTTAGCTGAAAAGAAAGGAGTTTGGTGAGGGGGGATACATATTTTCCAAGTAGGAGCATTTCTTTGTCTCCTGCTCAGGCTCTGATTACTATATATCTTCAATCACTGACAGTGTTTAATAAGAACATAATTAGGAGAGAGAGGGAGAGACAGATGGAAGGATGAGAAGACAGAGAAATTGGCAGGAAGGAAAGAAAGAAAGAAAAAGAAGGAAAGAAGGAAAGGAAGAAAGAAAAAGATAAGGCAAGGAAAGGAAAGGAAGGGAGGGAAGAATAGAGGGGGAGAGGCAAGGACATAAACCAATGGCTGCACTGGAATGTGCAGTCTCAGTGAGAGCTGAGAAATGGCCAACCCTTCCTAAACACCCCTTAAACACATGAAACAGTAGGTTTGTTTGTTTAACCCACGGTGACCATACTTTGGGAGCCTCAGCTGAAATGCTGTGGTCATTCCCAATGAATGGAGGGACTTCTTTGTGAGCTGGCCTCCAGGCACAGTAGCCAGAAAAAGGTAATTCTCAGCGTTTGTTTCTCCAGATCATGTGAGAAATCATCAGAAGATACTGAAAGCAAGACTGCCCACGCCCGTTGACTCCCGGGCACTGCTAAGGCTAGGGCGCCTGTGTTATGTTTGCAAATTCCCGTTTTGAAAGACAAAGATGTCTTACTGGGCCTACCCAAGGAATGGCATCCAAGACTCCATACCAGTGTCTTTGTATACAAGCAGAAAAAGGCCACATGGCATCAATCAGACAGCCCTCTTTCATCCTGGACTGTGTGCAATCTGGCCTAGGCAATCTCTTCTTTTTTGAAGGGCAAGACTGTGTGTCCACCATGAAGTTCAGAATCCCTGCAACTGAGTTAGTCCAGCTCTTACTCATAGCTAGAGGCCCTAGTTGTGGCTCTGCCTCTTGTGTTCTTTGATGAAGCCATCAATAGTTTCAACGCTGGGACATTTGGCTGCATAGAAAGCTTCAGGCTGGGCCATATAAGCCCAGGTTCCTGGCAGTTTGAGAGATCCTGGGAGTTTTCCTCTGGGGAAATGGATAGTGAGCTGGTTTTCCAGACCTGTGTGGGTTCTTTATGGAAGGAGGGCACTGAATGCCAATACTGAAGCCAGATCCCCCTGCCTTTGTTTGGGCATCGCCCTCCTGACATTCACACTGGGCTGTTTCTAGGACAGTGGTCCCTTGCTGAGCCATCTGATTGTTTTCAAACAAGCCCAAGTCTCCTTCCTGTGGGGGCCTTTGCTCGGACCCCACGAGCTTGCCCTTGTGTTTTACTCGAAGACCAGTTTCCTGGTGGAAGGTCTGGACCCAGCGGTGCGTCTCTAGGTGCGTGTGCCAGGGAGATTTGGGGACTTGAAGGCAGCCTCTGTCAGCCTCCTCCAGCATCGCCTCTGCTTCAGGATCTGCCTCTTCCAGGGACAGTGAACACCTTCTCTCCTTGTTAATCCAAACAGCACTGACCATGGATTTAGCAGGAGCAGATGTGCACCCTCCTGACAAAGCAAGGCACAAGCAGGGTCACCACTGGAACGTACGTGGGTAGCTCCCCTTTTAGGGGTCTCAGAGCTTTCAAGCTGAAGGAATACAATCCCAAAATGTCAAGGAAGCCAGGTAGCCAGTACACTGCATGGGTATATACACACATACATGGGTCACACATGACCCCGCTTACATATGTTCACACATGTGCATTCCCTCCCATGCCCACACATTCACACCCACGCACTCTCTAACACACTCACACACACACACACACACAAATGCACAATTATTCATTCATTCAACATATATTTATTGAGCATTTATTATGTGCCAGGCACTATTTATTCTAGGTTCTGGGACTATGGCAGTAAACATTGAGACAAAATCCATATCTTCATGGATGGGTTCAAGTGGGGTAGAATATCTTATAATATATAGTCTGTATAGAATAGAATAATATATATTCTGTATAGAATATTCCATATAGAATATATATTATAATATATCCATTCTAGCAAACAAATATAATAAAATTGTAGGTAGTAACCGATGCTTTGAAGAAAAACTCAAGCAGAACAGAGTTTAATAACAGACTCCAGCGAGGTAGAGCTAGGGAACTAGCATTTCAAGCTAAAAGAATGGTACAGGTTCACGTGCACTGGCCTAGGGGAAAGGTTACTCTTGACTTACAAGGTTCTGTGCTCTGGGATTCCAGTAACAGGTTTACCTCCTGAGGTAGAAGACAGAGCTGGTTTCCAAGCAGCTCCTCTTGGAGGACTGCCCCTTCCCCTTCTCCCACCCACAGACGCAGGTCTGAGAAGACACCTATAGTTCCTGCTGCTTCTCTGAACTGGCTACAGGGACGGGGATCCAGACTCATGTCTCTCTTCTTTCTCGGGGATGTATTTTTACCACCTTGTGGCACATGACAGTTTATCATCAACCCTTGGTGGCAGAGAGGGTTGTGGGAATGACTGCAAGGCATGTTCCCAAGACAGCAAGTCTGTGATCAGCCTGGAGAGCCCTCTGAATTGTCCGTGAAGTTTCTTGAGTATTTGGGAGTGTGTCACCGCAAATGTGCCCAGTATGGCACACTTTGTCATGATGGGACAAAGTATCGGCAGGAGTGGGGAGCTGGTGTTGGGGATCTCAAGGCAGAAGGGAGCCCCTGAGCTCCAGTTCTGGGAATCTAAGAGGAACAGGACTGGTGTGGCCATCTCTGCCAACAGTGGTGGGACTGAACATTTATTCCCATTTTAGGACTGCACGGTTTTTCTCAGCCTGGGAACCTAAATGTTATGTATTTATTTGAGAACAGAGGAGGAGGGGAATGATGGGAGAACCAAGGAACTAGTATCCTCTCCACTATGGCAAGGTGGACAGGCAGGTCTTGGTAGCAGAGAGGAGCTGTCCACCCAGCATGTGGTCCACAGAGACAGAGGAAAAGGACTAAGTGGGAGGTAGACCTGGACCCTGACCCCAAAACAGTTTCCATGGAGTGGCTGACCTGGCCTGGGCATCAGAAGTCTTCCCCGACAAAGCAGGGCCTGCCCGGCCCTAGCTGATTACCTGATGCCAGAGGAGGAGGGCACTGAGTTACAGGGCTTGGGAGAAAGAGCCAGAGGGGAGGGTTTGGGCAGGGGAGGGTGAGTTTGATGGGGCAGGTGGAGTTTAAGTTGTCTTTGGGACAACGCCCATTACAGGGATTTGTGAGTCTGAATTGTGGGCGTGTTAAGCCTGGTACTTTCATTTGATAGTGGTTTAATTTGATAAATGTTTGCTGCGTGGCTGAATGAATAAACACCTTTGAGGATGGTCTAGGGCTTTCGGAACCTTTCAGTGTATGCCCTGCCGAGATGGGGGGCTATTTGGCTATGCCAGTTCAGTTCAAACAGAACCCATCGGCTGGCAACAGCCCAAATGAGAAACGGGTGCCTTTGGCTCGGTGGTGAAGCTGCCACGCACAGCATTAGCCTTCCCACCTCCCTTGGCCTACAGCTACTCCTCTGTTAGAGGCAAGGGCCAGGACTGAGCCCCGGGCCCCTAACTTCCTCCAGGAATAAAATCTGGTTCCCAGAGGGAAGAGATGTCTCCTCTTGAGCGTTCTGTATCTCTGCCTCCTTGGCTGCTGTTTGAGACCGTGATGAGCAAGCTCCCGGTGCCAGGGTGCCTCCCCGGTCGCTGAGCCCAGTGCCTCGTCCAGCCAGTGCCCAGGCTCCTGGGAGCGCCACGTCTGCTCTCTCCAGAGCCAGTTTCTCTGGTTTGCAGGCCCTGAGCCCAGCCAGGAAGAGCTACCATCTCCCCACCTGGCCCAGCAGGGTCACCCCCCCTCCCCCCGCCATCCACCAGGCAGAACAGTTCTACGAGGTGAGAACTTTAAGGGCAGAGGCCAGGTACAGCAGGCAGCCGGCCAGATGCCTGGTGGAGGCCCCTGGGTCAGCTGGCAGGGGAAGGAACCGAGCCAAGCAGAGCTGCTCTGAACCCGCCTCCCTGCTCTGGCTCTGACTTTGCGGGCATCCTGCTCTTCCCCACCAGGAGGGCTCCCAGAGCCCCTGGCCTCCGCTGTCTTCAGCCAGCCACCCCTCACGCCCAGGGCCGGGCCCTCCTCCCTCCACGTTCGCCCAGGCACCTGCCCGGCCCCTACCTTTCGGGAGCACCACCAGATGGGCCTGGGCCCTCTGCTGCCGACGCAAGCCTTCGTACTGGGCTCTCAGGAGCTGCATGCTGACCCGGGGCCCTGTCCCCGGGGCCTGAGTCCCTGAGGCCTCAGCCATGAAGCAAGACCCCAGGAGCCACAAATGGGGCAGGGCAGGGCATGGGCAGGGAAACCCCTTCATCCGGAGAAAAGCAAACAGTGATGGGCGGGGCGTGGGAGGGGGGAGGAGAGGAGGGGGGTTGAGAGGAGGCAAGTGGACAGGTAAGGGGGAGGAGGAGATGAGAGGGAGGGAAAGGTAAGGGAAATGAGGGACAGTGTAGGGGAAGGCAGCGCTAAGTGGAAGGTAGGGAAAGAGTGAAGCTCAGGCAAGCGGACAGACTGACTGGTGAGGGATATGTGGGGGGAGGGGAAGGCAGGAGACAGGGACATAAGAAAAGGAAGCGTCAGAGGGGAGAGGAAGATTGGGGGGTTGGAAAAAAAAGGATCCCCAAGAGGGAAGGAAGGAAAGGAGGAGGAGGGTAGTAAGACAGGCTAAGGGAGGAGGGAGGAGATGGGGGCTGGCGGAGGGAGGGGCAAGGAGCGACAGACAGGAGAGATGGAGGGGCGAGGTGTGAGGGGGGAGCAGGGGAGAAAGCAACAAGGCAAGCAGAGCTGCTCAGAAGCCTTCTGGGCGCCCAGGGTCCTTCTCCGGGCGTACTGCAGGTCCTTCTCTGCTCAGTCCCAGTGTTTAGAGTTCAACTCCCAGAGTTCCTGTGAAGTCTCCCGCTTCCGGGCGGCGCTGGCACTGATGCAGGGCAATGCCAGTGCCACCTCAGCTCGCACCTCTTGGACTGAAACCTGGAGGCTCAGGGCCAAACCTGTCTGTTTGATTTGCAGTTGGAAAAAAGAACTCCTTCCGCGGCCTCACAATGCTGGTGCCTCAGGGGTGTGCGTGCGGCAGCCATGCCCTAGGGGACCCCAGTAGGAAGTGTGCCCCCAAATCTCTGCTCACCCACCACTCACATCCCCGAAGAAAGCCCAGACCCAAAGTCCGCCTTGGGGACGGAGCCCAGGGGAGCCTCAGCTCTTAGACATTTGCACCGGCCTGTTTGGTCTAAGCATTTTCCAACCAACCAGTTAGCTGGTGTTTATCTTACCCACGGAGAGAGGTGCGCCCTCACCCCTGCTTGCCAGCACCACCCTCTCTCTATTCCCTTTGAACCGTAGACTCTCTGCCCTGTCTTTGCACCATTTGGTCAGCTAAGTCGCTTTCTATCTGGTCCTAACGGAACCAGCGCACCAACGGAGGCAGTAGAAAGAAGTCACAGCTGATCTCTAGGGGCCGAGCCGGAGGGTAACTGGATCGGATCTAGGGGTGTGATGTGGAGAGTACGTCTTCACCGGGCAGTGTGTTCATTTTCTAGGGCTACTGTAGCAAAGTGCCACAGATTGGTGAGCTTAAACATCAGAAATGTATGGTCCTACAATTCTGGAGGCCAGAGGTCCAAGTTCAAGGTGCCAGCAAGCCGAGTTTTGTTCTGGGGACGATGAGGAATCTGTTGTGGGCTCTCACCTGGCTTCTGTTGGCTCGCTGGCAGCCTTTGGTGTTCCCTGGCCTGTAAAAGCGTCCCTTGACCTCTGCCTTTATATTCATATAGTGATCTCCCTTTGTGTATGTCTGCCTCCAAATTTTCCTTTTTTAAAAAATTTTTTAATGTTTTTTATTTATTTTTGAAAGACAGAGAGAGACAGCACAAACAGGGGAGGGTCAGAGAGAGGGAGACACAGAATCCGAAAGAGGCTCCAGGCTCTGAGCTAGCTGTCAGCACAGAGCCTGACGCGGGGCTCGAACTCACGGACCGTGAGACCATGACCTGAGCTGAAGCTGGACGCTTAACCGACTGAGCCACCCAGGCGCCCCCAAATTTCCCACTTTTATAAGGACACTAGTCATCTTGGACTAGGATCCACTTTAATGGTCTCTCTCTTTTTTTTTTTTAATGTTTTATTTATTTATTTATTTATTTATTTATTTATTTATTTATTTATTTAGAGAAACCCAAGTAGGCTCTGCACTCCCAGAGTCAGGTTCAATCTCCCCACCTGTGAGATCATGACCTGAGATGAAACCAAGAGTCAGAAGTTTCACTGACAGCCACCCAGGTGCTCCTCTAATGGCCTCATCTTAATTCAGCTAATTATATCTACAGTGACCCTATTTCCAGGCAAAGTCACATTCCGAGGAATTGGGGTTAGAACTTCAACATGTGAATTTGGAGGGACATGATTTAACCCATATCAGGTAGGGGAATGGCAGTTCCTGTCACAGAGGTAGGCCCAGGAGAGGAGCAGACTGGCGGGTGGGAGAGGAGAAGGTTCTGTGTTAGATGTTGTGACAGAGGCGCCTGTGGTCTTGGATCATCAGGAGGGGGTCTACGGCTTGGTAGAGACATGCCTGCGTTGTCCTTTGTGAAAGTGATACGGTTCATTGTTGGAAAAGCTGAGTCGTGCTGCTATGAATATTCATGTGCGGGTTTTTCTTTAAATACTTGTCTCCGGAACCTTGGTTACTCTTCCTAGGAGCAGAATTGCTGAGTCATATGGTGGTTACATGTTGTTTTTATTGCAAAACTTCCTTGGCCGTAAGTGTATTGCATTTTGAGGACCTTAAATAATATTTTGCATTGTATGCTTTGGCTCCTCTGTTGCTATGCCAAGAGCTCTGCCCTAGAGCAGGCTGGCCTTTGCAAGTTTGTGTTTGGTTTTTTGGAAAGGTGATTACTGTTTATAATGTCTCATCATGTAATGACAAAATAACTCCCTGTCTAGAAACAAGCAAGATTTTGAGAGGCAAGGACACCTTCTGACCTCCTTTCCCCAGCACTGTTATGTCAAATGAATGAAAAGTCCAGGGGCGCCTGGGTCGCTCAGTCAGTTAAGCAAGCATCCAGCTTTGGCTCAGGTCATGATCTCACACTTTATGGGTTCGAGCCCTGTGTCGGGCTCTCTGCTCTCTTCACAGAGCCCACTTCAGACCCTTGGTCTCCCTCTCTTCCCTTCACCTATGGCACTCACTCTCTCTCTCTCAAGAATAAAGAAACATTAAAAATATATAATTAAAAGTCCAGTATGAAAATGCGTAAAGGTTTCCCGAAATTTGATTGGCTGTGGCCTATATCAGAATCCTTACCTGTGCAATTACAACTCTGTGTAATGATTGTATAATATCAGTAAGTGAATTGTAGACACAGTGTGGTGATGGTGTGCCTGGACTCCACTGCCAGACCCCAGGGTTTTCGTCCTGGCTGTGCCGCTTACTAGTTGTGAAATCTTGTTTCTCAATCCCACCATCCTCCGTTTCCTCATCTGTAAAATGGCTAATATTAGTTACAGTTTCCTCATCTCTAAAATGGGCTAATAATAACACCTTTATAAGGATATAAAGTCTTAAACTTTTTAAATGTTTATCTATTTTTGAGAGAGAGCAAGTGAGCAGGTGAGGGCTGAGAGAGAGAGGGAGAAACAGAATCTGGACCAGGCTCTAAGATCTGAGCTGTCAGCACAGAGCCTGATGCAGGGCTCAAACCCACGAACTGTGAGATCATGACCTGAGCTGAAGTCGGACCCTTAACCGACTGAGCCACCCAGGCGCCCCTGGATATAAAGCTTTTAGAACAGCGCCAGGCATGGAGTCAGCAGTGTAAGAGTTTGTTGAAGGCAAATTCACAAATTGGTCCAGATAATTCCAATACCTTGAATCAAAATAAAAAGTTAATATTACAAGTTCTTCTAAAGAAGGCCGTTACTGAGTTTAGTTTTGACCATGCCTATCACTCTCTGTTAAAGAATGTTTCCCCCCCAAAATAAAGTATATATAAAAGCTATTGAAGGAACACTATGTGGCTACTATGTAATAACTAATTTTGAAAACCTAAAAAGAGACATTACAACATTTAAAAACAATTTTACTAACAACAAAGCACAATGTAACTATAAGAAAAACGGCCTCTACCATTTGGTTTTGAAGTCACGATTCAATTCCTTCCAAGTTTATTCATTTACCAGCACTTATTCAATTACTACAGTGTTCCAGACCATATAGAATAGTACATTAAACAGACATGATTGGTGCACCTGGGCGGCTCAGCTAGTTACGCGTCTGACTTCAGTGCAGGTCATGATCTCACGGTTTGTGGGTTCAAGCCCTGCGTCAGGCTCTGTGCTGAACATTTGCTCAGAGCCTGGCACCTGTTTCAGATTCTGTGTCTCCCTCTCTCTCTGACCCTCCTCTGCTCACGCTCTGCCTCTCTCTGTCTCTCAAAAATAAATAAATGTAAAAACATTGTTTTAAATTAAATAAAATAAACAGACATGATCTTCATGGAACTTCAGTTCTGGGGAAAGAATTGTATAATTCAAGTTCTGATAAACACTAGATGAAAATACTATACATAATTTAAATGATGCATATATAGCATTTGATGGAGTTCATGGCTTTTACAGTGTGTGTAATATATGTTATCTATGATTATGTGCTATTCCAATAATTATAATTTATCCATTTATTCATCATCTTACATTAATGTTTCCTGCCCTCTAGTGGGGACTTTGAGTCATAGTCACACAAACAGCTGAGCAAGGTTGGAGGGATTTGGTGTTTCAGCCACTCTTTAATGAGCTTTTGGTGGTTGGGATGCCTCCCAAGGTATTAGGCCATGCAAGACACTTGCCTGCTATAAAACCAAGTAAAAATAGTTACTTATTGAATAAATAACAAGTAGTTCTTATCAAAATAACTAGCTTTGGAGAAACATTTTTCTGTTTGCACACCTGGCAGGTCTGTTTACAGAGATGCATTTATATGGGCGTAGGGAGCCGGGGGTATGGAATTTCCCTCAGTTTCCTTGCTCTGAGTTCTCCGCCTGGTCTCAACAAGGTATGGTCTGGTCCCTCTGCACTGCTGCCTGTCGACTCTGGACCATTAACAAAGATTTGGGGAAGAATGGTGAACCTAATTTCATAGACTTTCTGTCTAGACTTACCCACAACTGTCCGACCTATAAATGTTGCCCTGTCTTGATTCCCACACTGTGAGTTTCTGCTTAGGCTGTGTTGTCCCAGTTACACCCCTGTGCTCCGCTGTTCACATACTACACTGCGGGTCTCTATAGTGTGTGACTTTGTGCACTGAACGCCAAGGAAATTCACTCAGAGTCCCACTGTTCTCTGCTTCTGCTTTTTTACCAAAGATTTCAACTACATCTGTGGCTTTTAGAAAATGACTTTTGGATCGCAGTGGGTTTTGCTGATGATCCCTGGGCTTCAGAGAAATCCCGTAAACTGGTCAGGTGAGAGTTGCTCAATTTGGCATAACCTCCCCGTCAGTTTTGACATTTAATCGGACTTTTTGTGATATTTTATTTATTGTCCTTTATTTGTTTCTGGCATTTATTTTAATGGGCTATTTTTATGTTTGGGTAAATTTGGAGATGCGCTAAATCCAAGAGCACAAGGGCTTTCGAAACACAGAGTCAAGTTAAACATTTGCCAGAACCTTCCTTTGGAAGTTCTCTTCCCGTGCATCCTGGGCCGCTTAGTCCTTTCTCCTCAGAAGTTCTGGGTGGAGACAGGCCTGGGTGGCTTCCCCACTTCCTCGATGGTGAATCACTCAGAATAAGCCTTTTATGCGTCTCTAGCTTCTGTGCCCCCAAACTTAGCCCGGTCCTCCTGAGAGAGTGGACATTCCTTTGAATAGTCAAGGGAAAATGAAAGCACCAATGAAAAGATGATTACAAATATAAACAGTGTGGGCCTCTAGGCAATTTGTGAACACGGAGGACAGATAACTAAGTATCTAGTAGTCCTGACCTCTCCATGCCTGTAGTCCGCAGGCAAAGAGGCACGGAATCAGAGATGGAGAAGGATTTTGGTCCATTGAGAAACTGGAATTTGTACTTTGCTTGAAGGCTCATGGACATATAGTCTGAAGACGCTCTTGGATTGCTTATTGACAAGAATTACATGCCCAAAAAGTTGAATTCACTTAGGGACCCAAGTAGAGAGTGAATCTAAATTAAATAAATTTCAGGCCACATATAAACATCTTAAAAACTGCCTTGAAATAAAACAGCTTAATATGCTTGTGGCAAATGTGGCTGCAGAGCGGCGGGGGAGGCGGCAAACGGTGTGCGGCAGTGTCTAGGCAAATGGATATCCCTGTGGGCAAAGGTTAATCTCAGCCTCCGTCTCACATCATACACAAAACATCATACACAGTTCTAACTGAATCGTAGACCCACATTTAAGAAGACAGTCTTCTAGAAGAAATAATAGAATAAGTTTTATTTACTTGGGGAAGGCAAAGATTACAAGACAGAAAAGCCACTAATAATGGAGTATATTATTGATACAATGGACTGCATTAAAATGAAGAAGTTTTTGGTTTCTTATTGAAGATATTATTAAGAGTAAAAATAAAGGGCACAGGGGCGCCTGGCTGGCTCAGTTGGTTAAGTGTCCAACTTTGGCACAGGTCATGATCTCAGGGTTCGTGGGTTCAAGCCCTGCATCTGACTCTCTGCTGACAGCTCAGAGCCTGAGCCTGCTTCAGATTCTGTGTCTCCCTCTCTCTGCCTCTCTTTTGCTTGTGCTCTCTCTCTCTCAAAAATAAATAAACATTTTTAAAATATTTAAATACAGGGTACAGAATGGATATAGAAATACCAGTCAATAGACTCATATATAGAATATATAAAGAATGACAAGCCACTAAAAAAAAGATAGACATCCAATACAGAAATAGTCAAAGGACAGCTACTTCATTTTTTATTTTTATTTTTTATTTATTTATTTATTTATTTATTTATTTAAAGTAGTTTATCATCAAATTAGTTTCCATACAACACTCAGTGCTCTTCCCCACAAGTGCCCTCCTCCATCACCTCCACCTCTTTTCCCTGCCTTCCCCTTCCCCTTCAACTCTCAGTTCGTTTTCAGTATTCAGTAGTCTCTCAAGTTTTGCATCCCTCTCTCTCCCCAACTCTCTTTCCCTTTTCCCCTCCCCCTGGTCCTCCATT
>NC_043712.1:22273173-22311257 GCF_006229205.1 Suricata suricatta | reverse complement strand
CATGACACCCTCGAGGTCCATCCACTTTGCTACAAATGGCCAGATTTCATTCTTTCTCATTGCCACTTCATAATTTTTTTAATGTTTTTTATTTATTTTTGAGAGACAGCGAGAGACAGCATGAGCAGAGGAGGGGTAGAGAGAGAGGGAGACACAGAATCCGAAGCAGGCTCCAGGCTCTGAGCTGTCAGCACAGAGACTGATGCAGGGCCCGATCCATGAATCATGAGATCATGATCGGAGCTGAAGCCGGATGCTTAACCAACTGAGCCACCCAGGCACTCCAAAAGACGGCTACTTCAAAAAAGGCCAGGAAGCAAACAGATGCTCAAACGTCACATCACTGAAGTCAATAGCTGTGCTTTTTATAATAGCTATAAAATGAATGAAATATTCACATCAACTATCTTGGTTTCTTCTGATGGTTCAACAATACATCTAATAACCGTTAGTTGAACTGACATCCATCCCTGCCGTAATCGAACTGACCTGGATATAAATTTCTGGTTCAAACATATTATGATCATTTCTTCTATCTACAAGTTCTATTTAAAACTTTTCTTTCTGGAGAATGAATAATCTTCTGCCTCACTGTTTTTCAAAATCATTTATACTAAATTCCACTCTTTTTTGTAGATTCTGTACAGTCAGCTAAGCGAAGATTGCCCCAGCGGGACACAAAATGCTTGGCTGAATGCTGGTGTGTTGTTTTTTAGAGGAAGTTTGACCGGCACTCTACGTCAGCACTGACTTGTCTGTTCACTGTCATCAATTGTTCACACCTCCTCCCCCTCCAGCCCCCTTCTGACAGTTGTGTATATGCTTCGTGGGCAAGTGACGTTTCATACTGCTTTCCTGGAGAATCTAGTCTACACTCATAAATTGGTATTTATAAATTGGCCAAAGATAATCCCAAACACTAGTGGTAAACCATGGAATGGGAGTAATAACAAGCCTTTCCTTGAACTGGGAATGTGAAAGCCAGTTTCTACTGCTTCTTTCTGTGTTTTAAAATGTAGGACTGGGCACCTGGGTGGCTCAGTTGGTTAAGCTCAGTCTAACTCAGTGGCTCAGTCTAACTTCAGCTCAGGTCGTGGTCTCCCAGTTTGTGGGTTCGGCCCCTTGTCAGACTCTGTGATGGCAGCTCAGAGCCTGGAACCTGCATCAGATTCTGTGTCTTCCTCTCTCTCTGTCCCTCCCCTACTCACACTCTGTCTCTATCTCTCAAAAATGAATAAACATTAGAAAAAATTTTAAGGTAGGATTTAGGGGAACTTAAAATTTTATGTAGGATTTAGGAGCCTGCTTCAGATTCTGTGTCTCTGTCTCTTTCTCCCTTCCCTTGCTTGTGGACTGTCATTCTCTCTCAAAAATAAAGGTTAAAATAATTTTTTAATGTAGGTTTTATTATTCAGATATGATGAGGCCAACAGATCATGAGATGTCTGCCATTGGAAAGATAGTTTGTCATTCAGGGTTCCCAGAAGGAGGGGGTACACCATGCCATGTGGGGGTACATGGGGAAGTACCAGGGCCAGGCAGGAGGCGGAAAAGATAAGGGGAAAGTGTAGGCAGGTGCCTCTCCTGTGGTATGTAGGCTTAGGGTTGGCTGGTTTGAATACTTGCAGAGGCCCCAGGGGCGCAGGAACTGTCCCTAGCTACCTGGCACCCGGCACCACCGCCTGGTAATGGCAGGCTTTGGTTTTGGATTTTCAGAATCTGAGCTCTGGGCTCAGTTCACCTGAGTAGCAAGGGCCCTTCATTCCAACTTTTGGAAACACATCTCTGTTCAGTTTTCAGCCAGGAGCAGCCAAATGCTGTTCTGGTGGAAGACGATTGGAGAAATCACAGGAAACCTTGGTCTTCCATCCTTGGGACGCATGGTGGGAATTCATGCTATGGATTTTTAAATGTTTTTACATTTTAATTCCAGTATGCTTAACATACAGTGTTATATGAGATGTACAATGTTTGAGTCAGTAATTCCACAGACCACCCAGCGCTCATCATATGTGCACCTTATGTCCCCGCCACCCACGTCGCCCATCCCCACACCCACCTCCCCTCTGGTGACCATTGGTTGGTTCTCTATAGTTAAGAGTGTCTCTCTTTCCTTTGCTCGTTCATTTTTTTCTTAAATTCCACACGTGGTGTCTGTGTTTCTCTGATTTATTTTGCTTAGAATTATACTCTCTAGCTCCATCCATGTTGTTGCATTTCATTCTTTTTTTTTTTTTTTTTACGGCTGAATAATACTTCCAGTGTGTATATTTGTACTCACGCCACATCTTCTTTAAAAAAAAATATTTATTTTTGAGAGAGAGAGAAGTAGAGTGCAAGTGGGAGGGGGGCAGAAAGAGAGGAAGACACAGAGTCCAAAGCAGGCTCCAGGCTCTGAGCTGTCAGCACAAAGCCCTACGCGGGGCTCAGACTCACAGAGTACAAGATCATGACCTGAGCCCAAGTCAGATGCCTAACTGACTAAGCCACCCAGGTGCCCCTGTACCATATCTTCTTTGTCCATTCATCTATTGATGGACACACTATGGATTTTTAACATGGTCTTTATTTGGACTCTAGGGTGATGAGAACAAGTGGATCGTGGCTCTGAGTACAATAGTCTGAAAAAGAGGCAGTGAGGTGTAGAGGCTCTGGATTGGGTGATTTGCACATGAAAGTCACATTCACAGGTGAGTCCTTTACTGGCACTAGGAACCGGCTGGCCCCGGGCCAGGCAGCCCCATTAGGGTCAGTAAGGCCTCCGATGTTGAAACAGCAGAATAAAAAGACATGCTTAATACACTGTGTTTGAAAGACTTGTGGGTAAATGAAATACTATATTTTCTACCATGTTTATCCAATGGAAAATCATTTCTATTAATTTGAAGCACATTGTGTTTTGTTAGAAATAATCTCATGCTACAAAAAGGGTTCGAATCACTTTCCAGTACCATTATCCAACAAATGTAGTGACACTCCGGAAGTTTTGTCCTTTGTGATAAGTTTGCTGGTTTTGTGGATATAATTTTAACCCGCAAAGTACAACCTAGAGTTACATTCATTACTTCTGAATTATGCATATGACAGGAAGACCTCTCTTTTCCATCTCAATGTTTTCATTAGTAGCTGAAGAATCATTTATCAAATAATACAAGGTTTCAAGGATTAAATCAGACTTGAAGTTCAAGGTGTGGAGTTGATCACAAAATTTTCTTATTAATTCTCGTGAGTAATGAATCCTCATTAGTAAATAACTTAAAGTGCCTTATTTTTGAATTTCACATGAGTTATGCTCAGTCAAGTCTGTGAATTTTTGTTGCTGCTAGTTTTAAAAACTTAGAGCAACCTTTTTTGGAAATTTTCCATTTTTTCCCTTTTAGTTGCTTGTTTTTTTCCTGTCATTATTTCTGTTATGACCTTGACTTATACTCATTTTGATGACCTGAAGGATTAAAAAATAATGTGTAGTTGTTTTCAAATACTCAGATTTTGAACATGTTTTCATCTAAACATGGAAATGAAAAGTTAGAAAATAGAGAGTTACAACAGTCTCATGTCTTCAAAAATTAATTTTCTCCAAATGTTCAAAATTGCCTCAAAAATTAAAGGACAAAAATATAAAGAAATCACTCATCAAACAGCATTTTCACTTATTTTGTGAAAACCTGTGTTAAATACTTTCATAAAAATAAAGCCCTATTCTAGGATTCAGTGCCCACCTCCTTGCCAACATACAGAAATATAATTAGCATCACATTTTCAAGTTATGTTTACACAAAAATTCAAAAGTAATATGAATTCTGTAATATTGCAAAAGGTTCCTGGGTTGCCCAGCGTAACTGTTGCAAACTGCGCTATTTTGTGGAAACCTCAGGAAGGGGGACTTGAAACAGGAAGAGAAGCAAGAGGTGTCTCTTCGCACCGGGGATGACACTTCGTATTGCAAGAATCGGCTGCTTCCAAGCTGAGATGAACTGACCATGAAGAATTGATGTTCTTTTCTCTAACCCATTTCTTCTCCTACTCCCTGCACTCTACGGTTACACCCGTCTCCCACACCCCCCAATATGTCTCCGCTGAACCATTTACAGATTGCTGAGTCACAAACTCAACGCCAGGGCTTAAGCGCAGAGCAGTGTATTAATTCCCTGAAGGTGGTCGCATAACTTTTCCAGCCAGGCTCATTCAAATGCAAGCCTGTTGGTGAATGTACATATGCAGATTTCCTTGGGGGCATTCAACACTCCAGAAAAATCTAAACAGTTTTCTCATCTTTCTGTTAACACCTGCAAGTAATAGAATCCTGTCAATTCTACCTCCAAATAATCACTTCCCAAACTTCAGTGTTCTCAGAATCACCTAGAGAGAGCTTATTTAAAATGCAGGTTCCTGGGTCCCACCCCAGAAATTCTACTTATATAGAATCTGCATTTGTTAGAAGTCTCCAGACCACACTCTAAGGGATACTGAGCTACAAGTCCATGCCAGCACTTCTTCTTTAACTCTGCAGTAACAATTCAGATCCCCTGCACCTGTTTCTCCTCGCATAGACTCCTCACTGATACTCCTGACCCAGGACTCATCAATGTAGCGATTCTTGTTACCAGCTGTACATTACAATCACCTGGAGAACTTAAACATAATCTCCTGATGCGTGCCTCACTCGTGGCAATTAGATCAGTGAGACTCTCTGAGGCCAGGGCCGCAGCTACCAGAATAGTTTAAAGCAAACCCATAGATGGAACTGTGCAGCCAGAGTGGAGAATCATTCTGATCACCCACTGCCCCCCTGGGTCTTTCTTTCCCTCCCTTTAGTATTCTAAGCTTCCTTGTTCCTAAAGCAAAGCTTCCCGGCCAGTATCCCGGAGAAGGCAAACCGGCTACAGGTGTGGCACCAGTGACCTGCCCATTATCAGGCTGCTCCTGACCCACGGGCTTCCACAGCTCCTTTAATGAGAGCTTGAGCTGCGTTACGTTTGCCTTTTGCTCCAGGATCTTGTCTCCGCTGCCTATTGTAGAAGAGGTCCCCATCGAAATACAGAAGGAGAACACGGTCCGGGTTCCCAGGAAGCTCAACCCCAAGATATGGCTGGCTGGGGAAGAAGGAGTCATACGAACTGGGGCGAGTGGAAGGCCCAGCGGGAAGCAGTGGCTCCCCCAAATCTCTGTCTTCACATGATTCTTTCACCTGATTGTCACTGACGCGCCCTCTGTGGTTACGGGGTGACTACTCCAGGCTTGCACATGTATTTTGAAAATTGCATTGTCATTTCGAAAGATTTGATTTAAAAAAACAAAGAGGGCGCGTGGGTGGCTCAGTTGGTTAAGGGTTTGACTCTTGATTTCAGCCCAGGTCATGCTCCCAGGGTTGTGGGATCTAAGCCCTGCACTGGGCTCTGTGCTGAGTGCGGAGCCTGCCTAAGATTCTCTCTCTCGGGGGCGCCTGGGTGGCTCAGTTGGCTAAACAACCGACTTCAGCTCAGGTCATGATCTCACAATTCGTGGGTTCAAGCTGTCAGCACAGAGCCTGGAGCCTGTTTCTGATTCTGTGTCTCCCTCTCTCTCTGACCCTCCCCCACTCACACTCTATGTCTGTCTCTCTCAAAAATAAATAAACGTTAAAAAAAAATTCTCTCTCTTCCTCTGCCTCTCACCCCCACCCATGAATTCTCTCTCTCTAAAAAACAAACAAACATGAAACTGGGTTTGAAATCTATTGGCGTTATCATTAGAAGTGTTAGACTGTACTGGGCCATGAAAGAAATGGAGGAATTGTTGTCTTTTTTTTTAATGTTTTTTAAAATTTATTTTGAGAGACAGCATGAGCAGGGTCAGCACGGAGCCCGACACAGGGCTCAAACCCGCAAACTGTGAGATCGTGAGATCATGACCTGAGCCGAAGCCAGACACTTAACCGACTGAGCCACCCACGTGCCTCAATTGTTGTCTTTCTTTAGCTTCATTTCAGATGCTGGTTGGTAAGTTGTTTCAAGTTTCTATCACCTACTCATGTAATCGATGTTTGCTGTCCTTTAAGTTTTTTGTTTTAATTGATGGTTACTAGCTATAATAGGAGAAAACGTATATAAGCTTGACCAGGAATTGTATGTAGCATAACCTGTCGGGGGAAAAAAAAAACATTCTCAAGTGTTTAAAAGCCGTTATCTGCCTGACTTCCAGGTTTTAACAATATCAAAATTACGAACTTCCGTTTACTCAAACACTCCACAAAGGGAGCAGCTTCCTGGTCCGTCCGCTGGATAATATGGAAAGATTTTCTGAAAAGTGTGTGTTGAGAGAGCCTGCTCCCTTGATGTGAAGCTAAGGGCCACTAAGCCTGATCCAATGGCTCCTGCATAGCTGACGATCAATTCCAGAAGTGCCTGGTTTCTGAGTGCAAGGCGAAGACGGGCCTGCAGGCACCGTGAGCTGAGTAGTGTTGTGTTTGGTCCCAGAGGTCAGGAATGAGCTGGTCATGGGAGAAAAAGGGAAGAGAGACGTGGAACATTCTCAATTCTTGAAATGAGATTTGTTTTTTTAAAAAAATCATTAAATGATACACTATTTAAAAAATCCAAAAGTGGGTAGAAAGGTCGACACGCTGAAAAAATATTTGTGATATAAAATCAATAAGAGGCTAGCATCCAGAATGGACAAAGTATGTTGAAAAACCAGTAAGGATTAACAATCAATAGAAAAATAGAGGAATAGACCTGAACGGGTGCTTCCCAAGAGAAAATCTGAATAGCCAATAAGCCTGGTGAAAATGCTTTATTAATCCCAGAAATGCACAATAAAGTAAAAATGATCACAAATCCACTAAATTGATTTTAATTTAAATTTAAAGGTCTTGAGAATATCAAGATGGTGAGTACGTAGAGTTGAGGACCTGGTAAACCTGGCTCTAATAAGCTTAAGCAAATTCAAACTTGACTCAGTGTGTGATCCAGGGGCCGGCAGCATTGGCACCTGAGAGCTTGTTAGAACCGCCGAATTGCAGACCCACCACATCAGGACTGGCGTCTTAACAAGACTGCGGGTGATTTCATGCATGCGTTCCTGTTTAAGAAGACTTGCTCTATAGATTGCTGAGTCACAAACTCGAACCCGAGGCTTACTCCGTTTCACTCCATGCCTACGCCCTAAAAGAGACTTGTTCATGACAGCATTGTTTATGAGCAAAGACTGAGACTAATCCTAGTCCATTAATGGTGGAATGGACAAATTGCAGTGTAGCCATATAATGGATGACTGTACAGTCAGGAGAACAAATGACATTCACATGCCCTGCATGAAGGTAAATGTAAGAAGCAGATCACAGAACAATGAACGATTCCATTTATCTTTGCATGTGTGTTTTATACACTCTCTGTATTTCACAATTAAGTCTTTTTTAATATTAAAGTTTATTTTCAGGGGTATCTGGGTGGCTCAGTTGGCTCAGGTCATGACCTCACAGTTCGTAGGTTCAAGCCCTGCATTAGGCTCTGCGCTGAATGTTAAAAAAAAAAAATTAAAGTTAACATTTACTTATTTTGAGAGAGGGTGTGGGAGGGTCAGAGAGAGGGAGAGAGGGAATCCCATGTAGATTCTGTCCAACACAGGGCTCGAACCCACAAACTGTGAGATCATAACCTGATCCTAAATCCTAAATCAAGAGTCAGATGCTCAACTGACCGAAGTACCCAGAGGCCCCAGTCCAGGATTTTAACCAGACTTAGGTGTTACCTGGATACCATATGATCAGATGTGCAGCCAAAGTTTAGGGGTTGGCAATACGGCCAGGGAGTAACGGGAGACTGGCTGAAGCTTGGACTTTGGGCAGTGATTACGTCAACAGGGGTTGGAGGAATGACCACTTCATTCTGATTATCTTAGAATGAGAGGGACAAGGTCCAAATTGTTACAGGAGATCATTATTTCCACCCCCATACTTTAGAAGAATTTTAGGAGATGGGCATTCACATCATGATATTTCTTCCTCCCGTGCATACAACTCTGTAGACTTTTCTTGCCTACCTTCAAACATAACTTTAAGCGGCTAAGCTTGGTTGTTTTGTTATGGACCAAATATGTAGATGCTTCACAGCTTGAATACATTGTTAGCTATATATTATGTTAGAGTTAACTACCCTATATGTAAAGCTAACCTCTTTATTATTAGGCTAGAAATATTTTCTAAAAATGTCATTAACAGTATAATGTCATATAAGATTCTGTTGCTCCCAGAGTGGATTACTAATGAATCTAGGAGTAATAATGGTGAGCACTTTTCACTCATTACCAAATTCATGTCATAATAAAGATAAACACAGGATTTATAACCCCACATGATATAGAATGAAGTCCTGAAAAGGCAAATTTTCTGTCATATGCACACACTATAATATATAATAATATATCATACAGATCTAGAGTTTATAATCTAGCAGAGGAAAAACAGGTCAAAACAACTAAACATGACTTGGTTGCGTCATTAAGGGCTGTGAAAGAGAGTAATTATTCTGTCTAGGAAGTCAGAAATTCTTACAGCGGTGGTGTTTTATCAAAGCCTAGAGGAAAGAAAGAAAGCATCCAGGTCATTCTAGAAGCAGAACTGCCTTGGCTGGCTGGCTGGAGCTGTGGCTAGACTGGGCTGAGGGTCTTAAGGTTGATCATAGGATTTAAAATCTATATATTTTATTTATTTCTGAGAGGGTACAAGTGGGGGAGGGGTAAGGAGAGGAGGACAGAGGATCTGAAGTGGGCTCTGTGCTGACAGCAAGGAGCCTGATGCAGGCATTGAACTTACAAACCGCAAGATCATGGCCCGAACTAAAACTGAATCCTCAACTGACTGAGCCACTGAGATGCCTCTGATCATAGGATTTTTATCCTTCATTTTGTTGATGTGGTGTATCCCATTGCTTTGTGGATATTAAAGCATCCTTGAATCCCTGGAATAAATCCCACTTAATAATGGTGAACAATTCTTTTAATGTATTGTTGAATGTGGCTTGCTAACATTTTGTTGAAGATTTTTTGCATCCATGTTCATCAGAGATATTGGCCTGTGGTTTTCTTTTTCTGTAGGGTCTTTAGTTTTGTAATCAGAGTAATGCTGACGTTGTAGAATGTAATTGGGAGTTTTCTTTCATCTTCTGGTGTTTGTTTTGAATAGTTTGGGATGAATAAGTATTAACCCTTCTGTAAATATTTAGTAGAATTCACCAGTGAATTCATTTGGTCCTACACTTTCAACAGTTGAAAGTTTTTTGATTACCAATTCAATTTTGTTACTTGTAATTGGTCTCTTCAGATTTTCTATTTCTTCCTGATTCAGTTAGGAAAGATTATGGTTTTTTTTATTTTTTTAAAAAACTTTTATGTCTTTTGTTTTGAGAGACAGACAGAGAGTGAGTGGGGGAGGGGTAGAGAGTGAGGGAGACACAGAATCTGAAGCAGGCTCCAGGCTCTGAGCTGTCAGCACAGAGCCTGACATGGGCCTCAAACCCACGAACCATGAGATCATGACCTGAGCCAAAGTCGGACGCTTAACTGACTGAGCCACCCAGGCGCCCCTAGAAAGATTATGTTTTTAAGAATTTATCCATTTCTTCTGGGTTGTCTAATTTGTTGGCATATGCTTGTTCATACTCTTATAAACCTTGTGTTTCTATGGTGTCAGTTGCTTCTTTTTCATTTCTGATACTATTTTGAATTCTTTCTTGAGGAGTCTGGCTAAAGGCTTATCAATTTCCTTGACCTATTCAAAGAACAAACTCTTCGTTTTGTTGACCTTTTTACTTTCATTCTTCAGGGCATCTCTATTTCATCTATTTTTGCTCTGATCTCTATATCCTTCTACTAACTTTGGGCTTCATTCTTGTTCTTCCACGTGTAAGGTTAGATGACTTGAGGATTTTTCTTGTTTCTGAGACAGGCCCGTATCACCATAAATTTCTCTCTTAGAACTTTCGGCATGCCTTCGAAGGTTTTTGGATCATTTGTTCATTTTCAACTGCCTCAGGATGTGGTGTTGTTGTTAATTCTCTTTTGTTTCTTCATTGCCCTGCTGATTGTTTGTAGCCTCCACATGTTTGTGTTTTTTCCATGTCTTTTTCTTGTAACTGATTTCTCGTTTCACACCACTGTGGTCAGAAAAGACGCTTGATGATATTTCAATCTTGTTAAACTTACTCAGACTTGTTTTATGGTCTAATGTGATCTGTCCTAGAGAATGTTCTGTGTGCCCTTGAAAAATTTGATTCTATTGTTATGGGATAAAATGTCTTGTATATATCTGTTAAGTCCATCTGGTCTAATATATCACTCAAAGACATGGTTTCCCTACTTTTTTTTTCCTGCCTGGATGATCTATCTATTGATGTAAGTGAAGTGTTAAAGTCTCCAACTATTGAATTACTGTCAGTTTCTCTGTTGTCCAAATGTTAATATTTGCTTTATGTATTTAGGTGTTCCAGTGTTGAGTGCATAGATACTTACAAATGTTACCCTCTTGCTGGATTGATCCTTTTATCATTATGTAATGCCTTTGTTTCTTGTTGCAGTTTCTGTTTCAAAGTCTATTTTGTCTGATGTAAGTATTGCTACCCCAGCTTTTTTTCCTTCCATTTGCATGAGACATCTTTTTTCTTTCCTTCCTTTCAATCTGTATGTGTCATTAGTTCTGAAATGAGTCTTTTATAGGCAGCATATACAGGTGTCTTTTTTTTTTTAATCCATCTGATCACTCTGTCTTTTGATGAAAGCATTTAGACCATTTATAATTAAAGTAACTATTGACAGGTATATACTTCATTATTAATTGTTAATTGTTTTATGGTTGTTTTTATAGTTCTTCTCTGTTCCTTCCTACTGTCTTTCCTTGTGACTGATGACTTTCTTTAGTGTTAGGTTTGGCTTTCTTTTTATCTATTTTTTTTGTGAATCCTATATCTTTGGTGTGCAGTTACCATGAGGTTTACATAGGCTATTCTATATGTTACATATAACATCCTATGTAATTGGCAGTCTATGTTAAGTTGATGGCCACTGAAATTCAAACACATTTTAAAAGAACTTCATTTTTACTGCCATGTTTTACATCTTTTTGAGTCCCCTTAACTTTTAAAAATAGAATTGATTTTATTTTTTAAAATTCCAGCATAATTAACATACACTGTTAGATTAATTTCAGATGCACAATATGGTGATTCAACAGTTCTATACTGTATTCACTGCTCATCCTAAGTGAGCTCTTAGTCCCCCTCCCCCATTACCACCCCCCCCAACCTCCCCTCTGGTGACCATGTTTGCTCTTCAGTTAGGAGTCTGTTTTTGTCTTTTTGTTTATTTGAACAAAGTGTGTGTTTCTTAAATTCCACATGAGTGAAATCATATGGTATTTGTCTTTCTCTGACTTATTTCACTTAGCATTATACTCTCTAGATCCATCCATGTTATTGCAAGTGGTAAGATTTCATCCCTTTTTATGACTGAGTAATATTCCATTGTCTGTATATATGTGTGTGTGCATACATACATATATACACATATACATACACCACACACACATATATATACCACAAATACATATACCATATATATATGCATATGTGTACATATGTGTGTGTATATATATGTATACACACACCCACAGATGTATACCCACATTTTTATCCATTTATCAGTGGACACTTAGGTTGCTTCTATATTTGGCTATTGTAGATAATACTGCTAATAAACATAAGGAGGCACATACCTTTTCAAATTAGTGTTTTTGTGTGCTTTGAGTAAATACCGAGTAGTGTGATTGCTGGATCATGCAGTAGTTCTATTTAAAAAATTTTTGAGGAATCTCCAAACTGTTTTCCAGAGTGGTTCAACCAGTTTTCATTCCCATCAACAGTGCGAGAGGGTTCCTTTTTCTCCACATCCTCACCAACATTTGTTGTTCTTGTGTTTTTTATTTTTAGCCATTCTGACAGGTATGAGGTGTGGTTTTGATTTACATGTCTCCAAGGATGAGTGATGTTGAACGTCTTTTCACATGTTGGCATCTGTATGTCTTCTTTGGAGAAATGTCTGTTCATGTTTGCTACCCACTTTTAAATTGGATTCTTTTGGGTTTTTTTGGTGTTCAGTTATATCAGTTCTCTGTATATTTTGGACACTAACTATTAGATTTATTATTTGCAAATGGCCTCTCCCATTCTCTAGGTTATCTTTTGTTGTTTCCTTTGCTGTGCCGACGCTTTCTATGGTTATATAATCCCAGTCATTTACTTTTGCTTTTTGTTTCCCTTGCCTCAGGAGGCCTGCCTAGAAAAATGTTAGAGCTGATGTCAAAGAAATTACTGCTATGCTCTCTTCTAGGAGTTTTATTCTTTCGGTCTCACATTTAGCTCTCGAATCCTTTTTTTTTTATTTTTGTATATGATATAAGAAAGTGGTCCAATCTCACTCTTTTGCATGTAGCTGTTCAGTTTTCCCAACACAATTTGTTGAAGAAATGGCCTTTTCCCCAATGCATATTCTTGCCTCCTTTGTCAAAGACTAAATGACGGTATACTCATGGGCCTATTACTGGACTCTATTCTGTTACATAGATTTATGTGTCTACTTTGTGCCAGTACCATATTGCTTTGGTTACTATATAGCATTATATAGATATCTTAAAATCTAGGATTGTGATACTTCCAGTCTGTTCTCCCATCCAAGTACTCACCAGGCCCAACCCTATCTAGCTTCCGAGATCAGACAAGATCGGGCACGTTCAGGGTGGTATGGCCGTAGACTCTCAGATTCAGTGTATTCTTTTTAAAGATTGCTTTGGCTCTGTGGGGTCTTCTTGTGGTTCCCTAAAAATTTTAGGATTATGCCAGTTCTGTGAACAATGCTATTGGATTTTGGTAGAGATTACATTAACTCTGTAGATTGCTTTGGGTAGTGTGGACATTTTAACAATATTCTTCTAATTCATGAGCATGGAATGTCTTTCCGTTTGTGTGTTTATTGTCATCAGTTTCTTCAGTGTTTTATGATATTCAGAGTACAGATCTATCACCTCCTTGGTTAATTCCTAGGTTTTTAAATTCTTTTTGGTGCAATTATAAATGGGATTGTTTTCTTTCTTTCTCCTACTTTCTTATTGGTGTATGTAAATACAATGGATTCTGTATGTTTTTTTGTTTTTTGTATCCTGTGACCTTACTGAATTCATTTATCAGTTTTAATAGATTTTAGTAGAGTAGTCAGGGTTTTTTATATGTAGTATTATGTCATCTGCAATTAGCGAAAGTTTTACTTCTTCCTTATCAATTTGGATGTCTTTTATTTCTTGTCTGATTGCTGTGGCTAGGACTTCCGGTATTATGTTGAATAAAAGTGATGAAAATTGACATCTTTGTCTTGTTCCTGACCTTAGGGGAAAGCTCTCAGTTTTTCACCATTGAGTATGATGTCAGCTGTGGGATTTCACATATGGATTTTATTATGTTGAAGAATGTTCCCTCTAAACCTACTTGGATATTGTACTTTGTCAAATGCTTTTTCTGCATCTATTGATCATGATTTTTATCTTTTCTTTTGTTGATGTGATTTATCACATTGATTTATTTGCTAAAATTTAACCACTCTTGCATCCCAGGAATAAATCCCACCATATTGAGTGATTTTTTTTTTAAATGTATTGTTGATTGTGTTTGCTGATATTTTGTTGAGGATTTTTGCTTCTGTGTTAATGAGAGATTGCCTAAAGTTATTTTTTGTAGTGTCTATATCTGGTTTTGGTATCGGGGTAATATTGGCCGCATAGAATAAATTTGGAAGTTCTCCTTTATTTTTTGGGGGTGGGAAAAGTTTGAGAATAGGTATTAATGCTTCTTTAACTGCTTGGTAGAATTCATCTGTGAAGCTGTCCGGTCCTGGACTTTTGTTTGTTGGGAGTTTTTTGATGACTGATTCAATTTCATTGATGGTAATTGATCTATTCAGATTTTCTATTTCTTCCTGATTCAATTTTGGGAGATGATATATTGCTAGGAATTTATCCACTTCTCCTATATTGTCCAATGTTGGCATATAATATTTCATAATATCCTCACATCATCCTTTGTATTTTTGTGGTGTTGGTAGTGGTTTTTCATCACTGATTTTGTCTGGGTTCTTTTTTATGAGTCTGGCTAAAGGTTTATCAATTTCATTGAACTTTTCAAAGAATCGGCTCCTGATTCCTTATCTATTTTTATGTCATTTTTTCTGTTCTAATCTTTAGTATTTCCTTTCTTTTGATAGCTTTGGGTTTTGTTTATTCTTCTTTTTCTAGCTCCTTTTAGGTATAATGTTAGGCTGTTTGAGATTCTTATTGCTTCTTGATATAGGCTTGTATTAGTATAAACTACCCTCTTAGAACTTTTGCTGCATCCCAAAGCTTTTTGGACCATTGTGTTTTCATTTTCTTTGCTCCATATATTTATATCCTCTTTCATTTCTTGGTTGACCACTCACTTGTTTAGTAGCATGTTATTTAGCATTCATGTGTTTGTGCTCTTTCCAGATTTTTTCTTCTGATTTGTGTCATAGCATCGTGGTTGGACTTTGATCATGTAAAATTTGTTAAGACTTTTTTGATGGCTTAATACATGTTCTATTCTGGAGAATATTCCATGTGCACTTGAAAAGAATGTGTATTCTGTTTGGGGATGGAATGTTCTGAATATCTGTGAGATCCATCTGGTCCAATGTACCCTTCAGAGCCACTGTTTCTTTTCCTGCTTGAATGATCTATCCATTGATGCAAGTCGGTTGTTAAGGTCCCCTATGACTATTACTATTGATTACTTCCTTTATTATTAGCTGCTTTATATATTTGAGTGTTCCCATGTTGGAATCATAAATATTTACAATTGTTCTATCTTCTTCTTGGATCATTCCTGCTATGACTATAGTGTCCTTCTCTGTTTCAAAGTCTATATTGTCCAATTATAAGTATTGTTACCCTGACTTTCTTTTTACTTCTATTTTCATAAGTGCTTTTCCACCCCTTCACTTTCAGTCTGTACGTGTCTTTAGGTCTCTTGTAGGCAGTGTATGGATAGGTTTTTCTCTTTTCTTTTTTTAAATAGTTTATTGTCAAATGGGTTTCCATACAACACCCAGTGCTCTTCCCCACAAGTGCCCTCCTCCATCACCACCACCTCTTCCCCCACCGCCCCCTTCCCCCAGGTTTTTCTTTTTTTATCTACTTTGTCACCCCATCTCTTTTGATTTGGAGCAGTTAGGCTATTACATTCAAAGTAATTATTGATAATTATGTACGTATTACCATTTTGTTACTTGATGGTTTTTGTAGTTCTTCATTGTTTCTTTCTTGCTCTCTTTCATGGTTTGCTGGCTTTCTTTACTGATATGCTTGGATTCCTTTCTCTATTTTTTGCACATTGCTGATTTTTGATTTGTGGTTACCATTAATAACATCTTATTGCATATAGCAGTCTGTATTAAGCTGATGGTCATTATGTTTGAACCCATTTTTTATGCACCTCCTCCCCACATTTTTAGGTATATGGTGTCATATGTCATACCCTTTTCTTTTGTGAATCTCTTGACTAATTTTTGTAGGTATGCTTATTTTTACTGCTTCTGTGCTTATTTTTTTTACTTTTTTCATGGTTCTTACTTTTCTTATTCCTACTTCTGGTCTTTTCCACTCAAAGCATCCCTTGAACAGTTCTTGTAGGGCTGGTTTAGTGGTCATGCATTACTTAAAGTTTCCCAGGCAAAAAGTTAATCTCTCCTTCTATTCAGAATGACAGCCTTGCTGAATAGGGTATTTTGACTGCAGGTGTATTTCTTCAGCACTTTGAATATATCATGCCACTCCCTTATGTCCTGTATAATTTCTGCTGAAGAATCACCTGATATCCTTATAGGGTTTCCCTTGTAGTAACTAGTTACTTAAAGCTCTTATAAAACCTTCTAATGAACTGCCAGGATTAGGAAACATGCCCTTAATGTGACCAAATCCTTTCCTACCCTTGCTCCCTCCTTCCCGATTCCTTTCAAAGTACCTGCTGGAATCTAAATCAGAAGCTCTCTCTGTAACCTCAACTATCCTTTAATGGAAATTTTGAGTGTTCTTCCTCCCTACCTTTTATATTCCACATACCCAGAGTCAGGAGGTGATTGGATTTTGTGCTTGCCTTCCAGTGTCCTTTATAAACCACTTTCTGCAATATCTTCCACTTCTTTGAAACTCATTCATATAATTACACCAATTTCTTACCCTCTTTATTGCTTCCTTCTGTTGTCTCCCAACTCCCTCATTGACTGAAGACGGTTTACCTCTTACTCTTCTTATCCCTATTCTCATTTTCCTTCTCAGTGACCCATGTCTTACCTCTTACTCTTCTTATCCCTATTCTCATTTTCCTTCTCAGTGACCCTTGTCTCAGATCCTTGACCTATAAAGCTGCAACGTCCTCTGTTCTACCCCTCTACCCTCTCATGTTCACTTAGTCCTTGTCTTCCCTGGCTTCTGCATTCCCTCTAAAGTTCTGCCCTGCCCACCATCTCCCATCTGCCCATTTACCTGCTCAGTCACTCCCACCGCCACCTTTCTTTGACCTTGTCAAGACCTCTGATCCCCAAACTTCATCACTTTTTCCATCTCCACCAGGTTCTTCCTGGCTTTGCCTTTCCCCTCATCCAGCCATGACTATATCCTATTTTATAAAAACACTGCAGGTGTATTTATAAAAGCATATGAAGATGCTACTTACTCGTTTGTTTCCTCCCTCTACTGGACTCATCTCCTAAGACCCTATCTTAGGCACTCTGACTGCCTGCCCTGAAGCAGGTGAATGGGGCTGGAGAAGCATAGAACAGAGTTTTGAAGTCCTAACAAGCTTCTCATGGGCACTCAGCCCTACCCAGAAGTCAGGTTGCACTTCCCCATCTTAAAAATGACTGTTTCATAATTTGTCCTTTAAAGTTGCCTGCTGCTTGTTCTCCTCCTACTTTCATCTTGGAATGGCCATCTGATGGTTTCAATTTTCTATTTTCCTATCCCCAAACCAATTTGTCCGCATTTGCATGTGACTTTATTCATGAATTTACTTCTGAGTGCTCTATTCTGTTCCACTGATCTATATGTCTGTTTCTAAATGTCAATACCACAGTGTTTTGTTTACTATAACTTTGTAATACAGTTGGAAATCAGGAAGTGTGATGTCTCTAGCTTTGATTTTCTTTCTCGGGATTGCTTTGGCTATTTTGTGGGTCCATAAAAATTTTAGGGCTCTCTTTCTGTGGAAAACAGACTTTGGAATTTTGGTGAAGATTGCATTGAATCTCTAGGTTGCTTTGGGTGGTATGGACATTTTAACAATATTCTTCCAGTCCATATGTCCTCTTGAGTTTTGTTCATCAAGGTCTTACAATTTTCAGCAGGCGTCTTTAACTTCCTTGGTTAAATTTATTCCTAAGTATTTGGTTCTTTTTGATGCAATTGTAAATGGGACTGTTTTTGTTGTTGTTGTTGTTGTTTAAATTTCTCTTTCTGATAGTTCATTACTGTATAGAAAGAAAGATATCCATATCAGTTTTTTTATCCTGTAACTTTACTGACTTGTTCTAACAGTTATTTTTTTGGTGGCATCTTTAAGGTTTTCTATAAATAATATCATGTCATCTGCAAGCAGTGACAGTTTTACTTCTTTCAAATGTGGAGTTTTTATTTCTATTTATTTCTATTTCTAATTGCTTTGACTAAGACATTCAGGACTATGTTGAATAAAAATGGTGAGAGTGGGCAATCCTTGCCTTGTTCCTGATCTTAGACTAAAAGCTTTCAGCTTTTCATCGTTGAGTATGTTAGCCACAGGCTTGTCATGTATGAACTTTATTATATGGAGGCATGTTCCCTCTATACTTTGAGAATTTTTATCATAAATGTGCATTAAGTTTTGCAAAATGCTTTCTGCCATCTATTGATATGATCATAAACATTTTCTCCTTCCATTTATTAATGTAATATATCATGTTGATTGACTTTTCTGGATGCTGAACCATCCTTGCATCCCTGGAAGAAAATCCACCTGGTCATGGTAGACCATTCTTTTATTGTATTGTTGAATTCAGTTTGCTAATACTTTAAGGATTTTTGCCTTCTATATTCATTATTGCCATTTATATTCATGAGGGATATTGGCCTGTCATTTCTTTTGTTCTTGTCTTGGTTTTGGCATCAAGGTGATACTGGCCTCATAAAATGAGTTTGGAAGTCTTCCTTCATCTTCTATTTTTTTTGGAAGAATTTTAGAAGGATTAGTATTCTTCAGATGTTTGATAAAATTCACAAGTGAAGTCATCTAATCATGTAGGATTTTGTTGTTACTGTTGTTGGGAGATTTTTTGATTACTCCTTACTAGCAATAAGTCTGTTCAGATTTTTGGTTTCTTGACGATTCAGTCCTGGAAGGTTGTATGTTTCTAGGAACTTAAGGATTTCTTCTACATTGTCTAATATGTTGGCATATAATTATTCATAGTAGCCGCTTAGGATCTTTTGTATTTCTGTGGTATCATTTGTAGCATCGTTCATTTCTTTTTCGAGTCTTCTTTTTTTTTCCCCCTTGAGGTCATCTAGAGGTTTATCAATTTTCAAAGAACTAGTTCTTGGTTTTATCAATCTTTTCTATGGTCTTTTTAGTCTCCACTTCATTTCTTTATGCTCTGATGTTTGTTATTCCTTCTAACTTTTAGGCTTCAGTTTTCCTCGCTTCATCAAAGCATTTGTTTATTGAAGTAAACGTGCAGTTACATTAATTTCAAATGGATAACATAGTGGTTCAACAACTCTGTTATACTGAGCTCACCCCAAGTGTAGCTGCCATGTGTCACCACACAATGCTATTACAGTACCATTGACTCTATTCCCTATGTGTAATTTTTATTCCCATGATTTATTCATTTCATAACAGGAGGCCTGCCTCTCACATCCCCTTTACCCACTTTGCACACCCCACCCAACTCTCTCCCTTCGGGCAACCAGCAGTTGTCTATTGTTATGAATCTGTTTCTGCTTTTTGTTTTTAAAGATTTCACATATAAGTGAAATCATATACTATTTGTCTTTCTCAGACATATTTCACTCAGCGTATACCCTCTGGGCTCATCTGTGTTGCAAAAGACCACACCTCCTCCTTTTTGATGGCTGAGTAATATTCTATTATGTCTGATTTATATATATACATATATATGTATACATGTCAAATTAAATATATTTATGCATTATATAATACATAAATATTATATATATTCAACTATATAACTATATATATCACACCTTTATCCATTTATCTATTGATGGAATTTGGTTTGTTTCCACATCTTGGCTAATGTAAATCTTTTTTTAAGATTTATTTTGAGAGAGCATGAACATGAGTGGGGTGTAGGGGAAGAGAGAGAGGGAGAGAGAGAATTCCAGGCAGGCTCTGCACCATCAGCACAGAGCTTGATGTGGGGCTTGAACTAATGAACCATGAGATCATGACTGTAGCCAAAGTCAGACACTTAACTGACTGAGCCGCCCAGGCACCCCAGCTCTTGTAAATCTTCAGTAAACCTAGAGGTGCCTATATCTTTTCAAATTATTGTTTCCAGGGTTGTTTTTTTGTTTTGTTTTGGTTTTTTTTTTTTTTTTTGAGTGGGGCAAATACTTGTTAGTGAAGTTAGTGGATTATATGCTATTTCTGTTTTTAATCTTTTGAGGAACTTCCATACTGTTTTCCATAGTGGCTCTACCAATTTACATTCCCACCAACAGTGTGTAAGTGTTCTTTTTTTCTCCATCTCCTTGCCATCATTTGTTATTTGTCTTTTTTTATTCTAGTCATTCTGACAGGTGTGTGATAATATCTCATTGTGGTTTTGGTTTGCACTTCCCTGTTGATGAGTGATGATAAGCATCTTTTCAGGTATCTGTTGGCATCTGTGTGTTGTCTTTGGAAAGATGTCTATTCAGATTCACTGCCCATTTAAAAAAATTTTTTTTTAATGTTTATTTTTGGGAGACATACCGAGACAGCATGAGTAGGGGAGGGGCAGAGAGCAAAAGGGAGACACAGAATCCGAAACAGGTTCCAGGCTCCAACCTGTCAGCACAGAGCCTGATACAGGGCTCGAACCCATGAACCATAAGATCATGACCTGAGCTGGAGTCAGACACAACCAACTGAGCCACACAGGCACCTCACTCTGCCCATTTTTTAATCAGATTTTTTGGTGCTGTATAAATTCTTTATATTTTAGATATTATCCCCTTATCACATCTATCATTTGCAAATACCTTCTCCCATTCAGTAGGTTGTCTTTCCATTTTGTTGGTTACCTTTGCTGTGTAATCCCAAAAGTTTGGTGTAATCCTAATAGTTTATTTATGTTTCCTTAGGTCTCATCAAGCAAAGGAAACCAATCTAGAAAAAAAAATGTTGTGTTGCTATGGCCAATGTCAAAAAAAAACTACTGCCTATGTCCTGGTTTTAGGCTTCCAGGTTTCACATTTAGGTCTTTAATCTATTTTGAGTTTGTTGGGGTTTTTTGTATAGTGCAAAAAGTGATTTAGTTTTGTTCTTTTGCATGTAGCTCTCCAGTTTTCCCAGCACTATTTATTGAAGAGACTGTCTTTTCCTCATTTGTGGCCCCCTTTGACATAGATTATCTGACCATGTCAGTGTGGGTTTATTTCTGGGCTCTCTATTCTGTTCCACTGGTCTAAGAGTCCATTTTTGTGTTAATTCCATACTCTTTTATTATAGGTTTGTAGTATGTATTGAAATCTGATTGTGATACCATCGGCTTTCTTGTTCTTAAGACTGCTTTAGCTGTTCAGAGTCTTTTGTGTTTACGTACAAATTTTAGTATTAATTTGTTTTGGTTCTGTGAAAAATGCTACTGGTGTTTTGATAGAGATTGCACTGGATCTAGATTGCTTTTGGGTAGTATGGACATTTTAACTATATTAATGCTTCCAATCTATGAGCATAGAATATTTTTCTATTTGTACAGCCTTCAATTTCTTTCAGAATTGTTTTATTATTGTGGTTAGAGTACAGGTCTTAAGTTCTCTCCTAGGTATTGGGTTTCATTTGTCCTTTTTCCAGTTCCTTGAGGTATAGAGTTAACTTGAGGTTTGTTTGTTGAGGTGTAAGCATTGTAGCACTATGAACTTTCCTCTTAGAACTGGTTTTGCTGCATCTAATAAGTTTTGTTTTGTAGTCCGTTTTCATTCTCTTCTGACTTCATTGGCCCATTGGTTCAGTTGCATGCTGTCTAATCTCCACATCACTATATTTGGAAAAGAATGCTTGGTAAGATTTCAATCTTCTTAAATTTAAGACTGACTCTGCAGCCTAACATGATTCATCCTGGAGAATGTTCAATGTGCCCTTGAAAAGAAAATTTATTCTGATGCTTTCTATATAACCTGTTATGTTTCATCTGGTCTAATTGTTCTTTGAGGCCAATGTTTTTTGTTTTTGTTTTAGTCTGGATGATTTGTCCACTGACGTAAGTAAAGTAGGTTATTGAATTCTATTTTATTGCTCTCTATTTCTCTCATTAGGTCTGTTAAAACATGCTTTATGTATTTAGGTGCTTCGTGCACTCATCTTTATTCCACTGGTTATGGTGGAAGAAATGCCTCTCCTTCTGTCCAAGACTGGTTTCTTCCATTGTGCTCCAAATCCCATTCTTTCTTGACTATTCAATGAATTTTCTTTTCCAGGTATCCTTTTTCCTACAAAATCCATCTCGACCTCTGTAGCATTTCCATTTGCATGAGAGCAAACCTGCTGTCTTAAACACAAAATGTTTACTAACCCCACCTCTCCTCTCTGCTTTAGGACAAAATTCTCATGAGTTCTACACATTCTGCTTCCCCTTCTTTACATTCTATTCACTTATTTTTTTTAAAAAATAATGCATACAACATTGTTATGATAAATTCAAACATTTATAGGTAAACCTAAAAACGATCAGTCCCTACCTCCTCTCCTTCTCTAGAAGTCACTACTGTTAGTAGTTAGAAATATTTCCTTGGAGATCTTTCCCTGTTGATTTTCATGCAGATTTACCTACAGAAAACAGCTAGCATGTTATGTTTTAGAATCCTTCTGTTCTGTTTAATTTTGTTCTACAACTTTTTTTTTACAGTGAGATTTTCCTATTTCAGTATTGATAGCTCCTTATTTTATATTACTTTGAAAAGATTTATCATGTTGAATTTAACCATTCTACTATTAAGAGATCCAATTTTGAGGGACTGTAAATAATGCTCTAACAATCATCCTTGGACATTCTTCTTTACACTGAAAATCATGATTGCTGGGTCATTTCTGATCACTCCTCAGTTTTCACCAATCTGGCTTCCATCCCTATCTTACTGTAAGATTTATTTTGTCACAATCACCACTTTCATTTTGTTTTCCTGTGCTATTCTTAGGCTGCCAGCATTTCTTAGACGTATCAGCTATCAAATACTTTCTTTTAGAAATGTTCTCTTTGCTTTTGGGATAAAACCCTCTTAATGGTTTTCCTCTCGTTCTCCTCTGGCCTCCCTTAAGTCTCCCTTGTTGGCTCCTGCTCTACTTGGTCTCTAAATATCGGGGGTTCTCTGGGCTGTCTTGAGCCCTCTTTATTCTGGATGGTCTTCCTGGGTGATCGCCTAGGTTCCTGTTTTTACGAGCCATCTAGACATACGGGTCATTCAGAGATAACCATGTCTCCCAATTTCCTAAGCCTGTCAAGACCAGTCCTTTTGAGTTCTAGACAAGTACCCAGTAGCCTGTAGGACCTCTTCACTTGCATGCACATGGGCGAAGTATCTTTAAAATGTCTAGAGAGAACCTGACCTACCTCTGCCAACCCTCCTCTGTTACATGATACGCCAACTACTCAGTTGATCAAGCCAGAAGTTTGAGGATTTACTCCAAAATCCTACTCCCACAAGTCCTTGTATTCTCTCCTAAATGCTATTGAGTCTATACATACATTGGCCCATCCCTATGCCCCCCTCACCATCCTCCAATCCCTCCATCATTATCTCTAGCCAACGTAAATACAGAAGCTAACTGGCTTCCCAGTTCTTAGGTCTCTTTCTCCAACCCACTTTTCTACACTTATCAAAACAAGATTCAGTCAGAGCACATTATTTCTGGCTTACCCTCCAATGGTTTCCCTTTGCACCTACAGGGAAGGCCTTAGATGATGGGGCCCTACCACTCTCCCCAGCTTTATTTCATGCTTCTGATGGCTGTGCTACACCAAGCTCTTTGACTTGGGGCCTTTGTGCCATTCTTTCTACTGTAAAGTGGGCTCCTTGGTCCTCTGCATGTTAGGAGTCCATTTTACTCATCTGGCCTTAGCTTAGTCCCCTCAACCGTTCCATCCAATGCAGGTTCCCCTATACTTGATTACTGTGTCCATTTGTTTTGGCCTCTTAGGATATGGTAGGCTACGATTCACTGGTTTGCCTTCCTTTCTAGAATATAAGCTCTATGGGAAGGGTGTCTTATTCACAACTGTAGTGCTGCGTAGCACTTAATGTTCGTTCACTCATTTTGAGAGCTCATCATCTAAGTTCGGCATCCTATTTTTAGATGAGGAAAGAAACCCAGATAAGGTGCATTGTTTTACTAGTTACTCAGACTGACCACACACGTGTGGGGTTATGTCTGGGCTCTCTATTCTGTAGCACTGATCTATGAAACCCTTAATGTTCTTTCATTTCATTAAAGACTAATAACTTCAACACCCTTTACCACTTAGGTAAGTATGTCTATTTGGCCTATAAAACCAGTTTCTTAAGATACTTTGAGGGAATCAAAGTTCCCATGGAAATGTTTGCAGACGTTCCTTGTGAGGCAACCATGAAGTTCTGCTAACTGATAAAACAGCACTCAGTTACCACTAGCGAAACAGCAGCTCACCGTAACCTCTGAGACAGAAATCTCAAAACCAGAGAAAATTCCTTCATGGATGGGCCTCGAGTTTTGGTTACGAGGATTAGACAGTAGAGAGGATTTGCCTGCTAGAAAAGAATACAATTTTCTGTGTTCACAGGAGTCAAAAAACAATTTTAACACACTACTCTATTATCTGCATTGTCCCCCAACAAGGCTTTTTTTTAAATAGTTTGTCAAATTGGTTTCCATATAACACCCAGTGCTTCCCCCCACAAGTGCCCCCCACCATGACCATCACCCCCTCACTCCCCCTCCCCCTTCAGTCCATAGTTTGTTTTCAGTATTCAGTAGTCTCCCTTGATCTGTGTCCCTCACTCTCCCCAGCTCTCTTTCCCCCTTCCTCTCCCCATGGTCCCCTGCCAGGTCTCTCCTGTTAGACCCCAACAAGGCTTTTAATCTTAATTAATGGCACAGGGGCTCCTGGGTGGCTCAGTCAAGTGTCCAACTCTTTATTTTGGTTCAGGTAATGATCTCACAGTTCGTGGGTTTGAACCCCACATCGGGCTCTGTGCTGACAGTGCAGAGCCTGATTAGCATTCTGTCTCCCTCCCTCTCTTTCAGCCCCTCTCCTCATTCGCTCACTCTCAAATAAACTTCAGGTGCCTCCTCTGCTGTCCCTTAAAAAAAAAAAAAAAATCAGTGGCCTACAACGTCACTAAAAAGTTACCAAGAATATAGGACATTAAATGTCATCTACTGGCCCCATTTCACCTATTTGAAAGCTATTCAAAGACACCAGTTTTAAAAAGGGTAGAATTAATATTTTATTGTTACTTATAATCAGATGGCAGTTGTGTATATAGTCTTCATACTTGATCTTTCATTTTTGTAAATAAAAAAAAAAACTTACAAGTTTTCAACAGCCAATGGCTGTGTTTTCAGAAAACATAATTAGATTAATTCATTGATGGTAGCTTCAAGTTTTTCCTTATTAGCTCCAGAAAACTCACCCACCTGTTAAGAGAATATTGAATTGCGGTTAGATGCACCATAACCTTGTCTTGTGACTAAGCTATCAGACAGTGGGGAAAGGAGGGGCGGGCAGAGGGAGTGAAGTATAACCTTACTTAAAATGTATATATCTCTGGATAACAACCAGTCTTTTAAAGTTAAAAACAAAAACACAAACTAAACTAAGGTGTGTGTGTGTGTGTGTGTGTGTGTGTGTGTGTGTGTGTGTAAGCCCTGAAGACTGAGGTACAATTTCTTACCCAAATCTCTCTCAAAGATAAATGTACTTTATAAATATGAAGCACAAGTCATGGTGGATCTTCTAACAAAAATCAATTTTCAATTAGATGTCCCAGTATGTACTTAAATTACTGAAGAATACCTATTTAAATATTCTTAAAAGTAGAAAATGGGGACAGGTTTCCCAATTTCAAGGAATAAGGCTCTCCTTAATTTATACCATGTTTTCCTATTGCCTGGCTGGCTGGATTTAAGTCAGATGTACCTACCTTCTGTCCCTTTTTAAAAAACTGGAAGGTTGGCATGCATTTGACTTCACACTCTGAAGCAACATCCTGTGGGGAGAGAGGAGAGGATAAAAACAAGACTAAGTACTAAGCTTTGACAGAGGTAATCCCAGACTTTCCCCCCGTTATACATCTCATTTAAGCATGTGAAAAACGACAGAATGAATGTAATGGCAGCACAAAACCCAAACTGGTTACGGTCTCAGTGAAAATTAACATGTACTCTCCTCTTTGAAGGCCACTAATAAGCAGAACGCTACTAGCCTCAGATACATAGTGACCCAGTGAGCTGCTTAATCCAATTCTAGCTGGGCTATTCCAAGTATAAAGAAGCAGTAACAAATTCTGCTGTACATATACTCAGGATTATAGTCTTAACTATTCCTCAGAATCAGCACTTGTCGTCTTTGCTCCTAGTCTTCCCAGTCTTTACTATGGGAGTAGAGTCCGTATGTGAAAGTCATAAAGATTAAAACCCAGTATTGGCAAGAGGAACCCCAAATCACTTGCCCAAGAATTGTTCAAGAACAAAGTCCTATATCCCAAAGGCAAAGTTCTGTACTGGCTTTTCTCCCCCCTGCTTTTAATTAAACATTAACTCGTAGGTTCTCAAACTTGGCTGCATATCAAGAAACAGAGGTCCCTGGAGTATCAAGCATTCCTTAATTGTTATAGAACACTAAATGAGAACCTCTAACCACGCCCCCCCCCATACCTTTTTCACACAGGGTTTGGAGAGCAATGCCTCAGGAAATGGCTTGGTTTGGACAAGAGTTTCAGGTGAAAAGATCCATTAGGGATTGAAAATGTCAGCATGGTCCTCAAGAGGCTTGGAAAAGAAAAGTAGACCCACATAGCAGAAAGCAGTGAAGGACAGCCACCAAGGCTGCTGGACTCTTGGAACCAGATCTCAGAGACCAGACAGCTTCCAGAGGAAAGGAAGGCGGCACGGTGACTTCTAATACAGAATTCGGGAGGGCACATGACTGTAAAAACGGAGTGGTCTCTCTGAGCCACTAGTGATAGCAGCATGCCAGCTTAATTTGACCCCTTCCTCTGAGACTGGAATGAAGTGTGGTTTTACAGCTTTATAAATTTGAGTCATTGGTAGCCTGGTCAAGAAGGGTAGTGGGCAATACTGCTAGAGTTCCTTCTAGATAACCTTGACTCTACCTCTAAATGCTGGCTGCCACAGAGGCACAAGGACAGTAATGACTGGAATAAAAATGGCTAACAGGTTCTGAATGCCTAGGGAAATTACTAAGAACACGGGATAAGACCACCAAATAAAATTCCAATAATTCCCTTGTAGCAAGAGCATCCAAGACGGAAAATGTGGTGAAGAGCTGACAGAAGACTATGAACTACAGATGTCAACGTTCCAGATGAGTATTCAAGATATCAGACGGTAAGTTAGAAGAGGAGGGGGGCTGACTTAGGTAAAAGACTGAAAACTGGTCGTCTCTGGGGCTGAATCTGTTCAGGTACATTGCTTGGCTCATGCAAGAGCTTAAGAATAAATCTGCACTGGCTGTCCACTAGCAGATCCCTCTTCAGCTGGAGTATTTGGGAACATCGGGCTCCCTGCTCCCAGCACTGGGGGGGGGGGGGGGGGCAGCTGTTTGGTACAGCCCCTTCCTTCTCTATGCACATGGAAGCCGCTGGCAGTTGGCAACAGCCTCAAAGTAGAAGGGTGTTTGTTTTATAGTCATGGCAGAAGGGCAGCAGCCTGGAAAGGAGAAGTCACCCTCTTCCCCCTTTTTTCCCTTTTTTTTCTTTCTTCATGTTTTATTTACTTTTTGAGAGAGTGCAAGTATGGGACAGGCAGACGGAGGACAGAGGATCCAAAGCAGGCTCTTCACTGTTGTGAGCCTGATGTGAGGCCTGGACTCAGGAATCACAAAACCATGGTCTGAGCCAAAGTTGGATGCTCAACTTGGCTGCTCAACCTACTGAACTATCCAGGTGTCCCCCTGCCCCTCCCCCCCATTAGAAACTCACATGAGCTGCATCACATACAAAGGTAGGTACAACAGGACCTGGCCAGTTATCATAACTTTGTGCTGAGAGAGCTTTATCAGCAGAAAATACAGGGTCCTATCTCATTCAATGGATGTGTTTGTCTAATTGAGGTTCTCAAGACTCTGGATGCCTTAGCCTTCAACTAGCCAGAGACCAGCGTTCCTGTGTTGGTCTAACTGCTTAATTTACAATAAAATAAACCCTGGGGCACCTGGGTGGCTCAGTAGGTTAAGCTTCTTCCTTTCTTGATTTTTGGCTCAAGTCATGATCTCACAGTTGGTGGGATCAAGCCCAGAGTTGTGCTCTGGGCTGACAGAGCCTGCTTGGGACTCTCTCTCAGTAATTACTATTAAAAAAAAAATAAGTCCCCAAATTGGAAAAAAGATGAACACTCAGAAAAGGTGCCAATGCTTTGTAATAGTATTTAAAAATTCCTGGGACACCTGCATGACTCAGTCGACTAAGCATCTGACTCTTGATTTGGGCTCAGGTCACTATCTTATAGTTTGTGAGATCCAGCCTTCTTGGAATTCTCTCTCCTCTCAAAATAAGCTGAACAAGATTTTTTTCTTTTTAATTTTAAAGACTGTACAATTTTTACACGGTAAATTTTTAGTTAAAGCATTTAGAATTTGCTTTCATTGGGTGTGAAAGTGGTTTTGTTTACAGTATGGAATCCTAGATCAGCTTTATTTAATTTCCAAAAGTGAGGCTTTATTTCCAATTTCTGTACATCCTTGTGAATAAATTCTCAGACACATTTTAAGGCAAAAATCTTAAGGTGACATCAATGGGCCTAGAAAGATCATTTTCATTTTATAGAAGTATAATCCACATTCACCGCAGAAAAACTGGCAGAAACCGCTCCTAATCTGTACTAGCCACCATCAACCTACATGCTTTACTAGCATGCCTGTATGCTTTTCTTTATAAAACCTAAGCTGTGTGCACAGTAACATACTATATACTCAGTATAATGTACGTATTAAGTAGGCTCTCCCCCATGAAAAAGCACACTATTGTTTTTTTATGGTCTAATAGCAGTCACTGTATGGAGGTACCATCACTGGAACTTACTGACGGTCAAAAAGTAAAAGGATTTGATTTCTGCTTAATGTAAACAAGTATCTCTACATCCTGGCTCAGTCACCACCCCTAGAATTGCTAAGACAGAGAACATGCTTTCAAATAGGCTTTAAGCCTAGCTCAGAGCCCAATGTGGGGCTTGAACTCAGGACCCTGAGATCAAGACCTGAGCTCAGACTGAGTCGGACACTTAACCAACTGAGTCACACAGGCGATCCTAACAAACAAGCTCCTTTTAAAAGCTCTAGATACACATTCATATTGGGAGGTAGTTTAATGTATAACAATGTCAGTATTTATCGTGACTTTTGCCACCTAGTCGGACTTCACGTGATCAAATCCATCAGCCTTTCTCTAGAACATTCATTAAACGCATACGCTTTATTAGCTTTAGCATTAAATAGACTTCAGGTCTGTGACTGAATTGTTCCAGGCCCATTTCCTCAGTGGCAAAAGAGTAAAAACAGTTCTATTCTTGAGATGACAAAATCCAGGGCAGTCAATGTGCTTAACAGCTCCATCACTTCTGTAAGTATGTTCAATATTTTCTAGAATTTTTGTTTAAATGTCTAGTTTAGGGGCGCCTGGGTGGCTCAGTTGGTTGAATGTCTGGCTTCGGCTCAGGTCATGATCTCACAGTTTATGTGTTCAAGCCCTACGTTGGGCTCTGTGCTGACAGCTCCAAGCCTGGAGTCTGCTTTGGATTCTGTGTCTCCTCTCTCTGCCCTCCTCAACTTGTGTGTGTGTGCTCTCTCTCTCTCTCAAAAATAAACATTAAAAATTTAAATGAGGTAGAAATGCAATATCTTAACTCCAAACTGTTAATGATTAATACATGTTTAAATAGACTTGATCCTTTTTTTTTTTTTTTTTACTTTCAATTTTGTTCCATGGGAATGCCTACCTAACTCTGGTTACAAGACTACACTGTATTTTTATGGGGCTTTTCCTTTCTCGTTCCCTACAACTTCTGTCCCAATTAATGTTTGTTTTTTAAAGACTGTCTTACTTCAGAATGTCACGCTGAGATTGAATCAGACAAACTTGAGAGTGCTCCATTTTAATAATACTTACTCACTATCCAGGAACATAGTACACCCATCTATCCAGAACTTTTATGGACTTTAGTCAAGTTTTAGTTCATAACTAGCATTTGATCTGTACTCTCTAAAATTATTTCTCTTTCTTTGGACTAATTTGCCTCTTCCTATAGTGACTTGAAAGTATTCATACCTAAAAATTTAGTTACCTCAAAGCCTTAAATATTCTTGATCCTAAGTTTATTACTTTCCTCCCTAAGGACACCCAGAACTCCTGGGGTTTTTTGTAAATAATCTGGGATTTAAAAAAATTACACAAAATTCAGTTCTTATGGGGTATTAAAGTTCTGGGGCTTCTGACAAATGCATACTCGGGTGACACCAAGATCCAGACCTAGTCCCTTCCTCACCTAAAATTTCCTCAGCAGCTTCTGGATACCCAAGTCCTCCCCTCCCCCAATGTGTTCTCCATCCCTCTGGTTTTGCCCAATCTCAGATTTGTACTCATTTTTATCAGTAAGTATAAGAAGACTTTTCTATCTTATTAAATGTAGTTTCATTGTTTTTTAGCTTAGCATTACATACAACCAAAGTAACGTCAAACCTCTGTCATCTCTATGAACTCATTCCTGGCCGTTCTAATCAAAACAGAAACATACAGCAGTTCTAAAACGCTGCACAACTATTGGGTCTGAATTACTATTTCTTGTTTTAATTTACAAATTAAGTATCCTACCCTGTAGAGTTGGGAGTAGAGTCCACCATTTTCAAAAGGACTGGCTCTCCTCCCTTTCTACGAATATGAAATGATTTTCTTTGTGTGCCCAGGCCTCTTGACTGTCTCTTTGATTCTATTACCCCTAAACAATAATTTCTTCCTGCCCAAGTGCTTACAGAGTCTTCTATTAGAACTGCATGATGCTTATGCCAAAAATACTACAAAGTACGCTATATCTGACACTCAGCAGCAGGAATTACCTGCACAAAAATTTAAACTAGTTCAGTCATTAAAAATTCCATCCATTAAAGATAAAATCTAATACTGAGAAATGTGATTGATGTGATTTTTTTATCCCTTGTCTCGATTTTACAATGGAAACGAGGGGATGCTTTACCTAGAGTGGCAGAGCAACTGGAAGATCTTCCCTGAGGAAAAACTGGCGGACTGTTTAATGAACTGCTTTGTGACAGAACTGGCAAGGAAGGGAATTCAGCACGGCAAGGTGAGTAGGAGATGACAGTGATTGTTGTGTGTATGTGACCAAACGGTCTGCCTCCGTAACAGATTGATAAGCTATTTAGAAGGTAGAGGTAATAGTACCATAGAAGTAGTCAAAGAAAAATACCGTACGTTGCTCAATCGTTAGAATAAGGCAGGAAGAGCACCTGCCCTCGGTCCAGCAAGACAGAAGAGTCAACCCTTGCAGGCTCCACTTCGATTCACCTACCCTCCTCTTGTGCTGCGCCTCGGACCTGTTCTGGGCAGGCACCAACAGAAACGGTCATCAGAGCAATCACGAGGATCACATGACCTAACACAGGTAGAGCAGCTAGTGCCACATCTAGCACGTGATCACGCGCACATAAAACCTCGGGAGATTCACTCCTTCTGATAGGGTCACAGTACCAGTCAGAAATTTCTCTAGTCCCTTCCAGGTGCCATTTTCACATGCCTACAGTGACCATATTAAAAAAAAAAAAAAAAAAAAAAAGTTAAGTCTGTAAATTAGGTTTAGATCTGGAGCTAGAGTGTTTTTCCCCACAAACACATGCTATCTACTCTCATTTTCTTAAAACTCTGACACATCAGAACAGTAACTGTATCATTTAATTGACTTATTCTACACCTACTATGCTTACCATAGCCAAGTAAACAAGACAGGGTCTCTTGTCCCAAGAAACTTCTGGGCACTAATGGTAAAGGACAGACAAACAGAATATACTACTAGCTAAGATTCACTGAACGTGTGCTAGGTACTGTTCTAGGTAATACGTCATGTGATCCTGACAATTACTTTATAATGTTGGGTAAGCGCTGCCATTTTACAGAGGGTCAAACTGAGGCACAGCTGAAAAGGAATGGAGCTGGAAAATAAAGCAGGCCGTCTGGGTATGGGATCCTCCCCATTCCACCACCATAAATGCAAGGGGAAAAGAAGGGCAGAGGACACCATGGGGACACGGAGGAAAGGGAACTAGGGGTCCTGGAGAAGATGTGAAGCTTACGACCAGGCGTTTGTGAGGTATGAAAGGAAAAGGATGTGCCAGGTAGAGAGAGGGGACCTCCCCAGTGAAGGTATGAGTATGGAATCAGAAAATGTGCTTAGGAAAAGCAATGGGGTGAGGATAGGTGCTTACAGCTTTAGAAAGTGCTGCCACATACTTGGGTTTATAAGCCTTTCAGCACCTTTACTAAACATTCCAGGTTTGCTCAATGGAAGAGCCACACCTGGAGGTTGACGGGTCAGGTATGAAATCTGGTCACAGAGAAGAACCACAGCTCAAGAAAGAAGAGAGGCTCGCCTACAGCAGAAGTCCTGGAGCAAGGCCTGGAGCCCCCTCGAGCACCCTTATCGCCTCCTGCTTCACTGGGGCTGAGGGGGAAATGTCCACATCGCTGTCAAGAACATGAACAGGCCACTCCTTGTGCAGTGGGCTGTGTAAGAGGCGAGTCTTTTGCCAGGGACGGGATCTGCGCCCACCCTATACCAGCGCCGCCTCTCATGTGCTCTGGGTGAAAGCAAAGACTGGGAGGTCAGGGCACCTCACCTTAAACCCTGACCCTGCCACTCACTCACTCCACACTCACTTTTCTGTGTCCATCCTCATCTGTAAAATGGGATGGGCGGCGGTAAGGCATCTGCAACAGTACCGGGCACACAGAGTGCTAAACAAGTGTTTATAAAATTAAATCAACCCTCAAAATTGCCCCTAAATGACACTCTGCTATCAAGCACCTTGGTGTTTGTTCTTAAAACATCTGTGTTTTCTAGTTGATTAAAATCAAACAAGATGATTGTGACTACACTTTCTCATGTCATTCGTTCAAAGAATCCTAAAAGTGGTCTCTCAAATTTTCAAGTCTATGGATTTAGTTATAATCAAATTTAATTTCAATTTATTGAATGTATAAACTTTTAGAGAAGTGACTGGTAAGGTACAGAAATCTCAACCACTGTTTTTATGCGTACTTTATGATGTGATGTACATAGCTCTAGAGAGCTAGGATTAAGCTCATAACTCATAATTAGCATGATGACTTTTTTGGCTAGGGCTGTGGTGTATGAAAACAAGCCATTGCAAGAGAAAGGCCGATGTGAAAAGCTCAGTAGTATTCCAAATTTCCAGTCACGTACCTGACAGTCATCCACGTCTACTTCAAGGAACACCACGTTAGAATACTTCTCAGAGAGGGACTGGAAATTTTAAAATAAAAAATCCAGAAAGATTCAGAACTGGGAAATGGTAGTCTCTATACTCAAGCGTCTTAAACAGAAACACTGATAAAAGTAGAAACTACTAATTAAAGATCTAAAAATTCCGACCAGGGAAGCACAAGGACATACAGTTTCTCAGTGTCAAATTCCTCCTAGTATAAAAGGATTTGACACATCAACCTCTGAGGCCTGAATTTGTTTCAATTGGAAGAAAAGCAAAAACCATTTAAGACAGTTCTGACAGTTGTCTTCACTGCGCTCACCTGTGTCAAAAGCAATTACTCAAGTTATTACATACACTATTGCTTCTACACCAAACACCCAACAACAGTCTGTTCTTTTCTAGCTTTGTGGACCACCCACCCCAAACCAAATGTCTTATAAAAGCTGAACTGATTTCATACTCACATGAAAGAAGGGCTTGATCATTTTGCAAGGTCCACACCACGTGGCAGAGAAGTCAACTACTACCAGTTTTTCCCCTGCACTGTTCAAGGCTTCCTGAAAAGCATACTAAGAAGAAGAAAAAAACGCATAGGTTAAACAGCTTCCTTTATTTCCCAAAACCCTGATCAAACTTGATAGAATGTGATACAAAGAACAATTTAACGGTACTGTTTTTAAAAATTTAATAAGCTAAAATGAACCAAATGAACTGAAAAAAAAATCCTACAGAGTCGATAAAACAAAACAAGTACGATGTATACAGTTGTATCTATATTCAACTGAGCACATTAAAATAAAGACATTTGTATTAGGTTTCCACATCAAATCTAGATAAAAGGTGCATTCACTAAATGCTCATCAATTGATAAAAAGGGTCATTTCAATTAAGTAACAAAGGTACAGAATTTTGCAACGTTAAAAAAGCTAATACTTTATTGGGGGCACCTGGGTAGGTCTGACTCTGGCTCTCAGCTCAGGTTATGATCTCACAGTTCCTGAGTTCCAGCCCTGTGTTGGGCTCTGCACTGACAGTGCGGAGCCTGCTTGGAATTCTCTCCCCCTGCCCCTTCCCCACTCGTGCGATCTCTCAAACAAATAAAAGCAATTATTTTACTGATTAAAATGGTCTGTGGTGGAATATGTCAAAAGCTCTTTTTAAAAAAAATCGAGGAATAAAATATCAAGGAAAATAAACCTCTTCCAAACCCTTACACTCAGTCACTGTTGACATTAGGTGTATTTCCTTATACTCCCCTTAGTGGAGTTTCCAGAGATGAGATCATACAGTTTATTGTTGACGTCTGCCCTTTATCTCAAAACTCTGCTCTTACTGGTGACCAACTAAAGTTTTAGTTCCTCATGCAAGAATTTTCCTTAAATGTTATTCTGCATTAGAAATGTCAAATAAAATTCCACCAGTGAGACATGATCAAGAAATCCCTTACCACCAATCTACCTGAATAATTTACCAATGGTTTTGATACTATAACCCTAGGAACCTGACCTTCGAGTTAACAAGGGGCTCTTCTTTAACCACAATTTAGTCAATGTTTACCAAAACTGGGGGAACAAAGAGAAATCAAAACATAAATATCTGTATCTGAAGTCTAGGTTTTCTTCCAAGGGAAAAATGCTGCTCCCATTGGTTTAATGAAAAACTAACATTCCCTCTCTTGAAAGCGAAGAATCCTATCAGATCTGATCCACCAAAGGAAACTAAAAAAAAAAAAAAACATTAAAAATCCCCAAAACTACAGTGAATTCCTCTGGCAGTAATGGCCTTCCCATGTCATGACTTCTGTAACCTTTTCAGTTACTCAGGTAGGAACTTCCATCCCTCCTTTGGGGTGGGGGGGAGAGATATTTGTGTGAGGGGGTGGAGAGAGAGAAAACAAGTCAGAAGAACAGAAATCATTTTTCCAGCCATCACCATGCTTTCCAGACGAATTCAACTCAAAGCTTCTCTAACATGATTTTTTTTAAAAGGTCAAACGAGCTATTCTACTGCAAGAACCAGGTTAGACAGGAAAAAAAGTCAAGGAAGGATAATGTCCAACCCGATGAATGCACTGTTTTTGTGAACATGGTTGGTTCCCAATAAATACTTGGTGAGATTACTTTCAACACAAAATATTATTCAAGCACTCTCAAAGGTTTCCCAAACAATTCTGAATCAAATTCTAGCAAAACTATCTAGAATTCTAGTTACTTTTGGCGTAACTGAAGAGCGAGAGGCAGTTATGCTCTACTAGACTTCACAACAAAGTCTCTTCCCCTGATACTTAAGTTTGCCTAAAAAAGACATCAATTGGAAAATGATTCAAGATTATCTGAGAAGCAAACCACAGTGTCTCACTTCTGGAAAATAACCATGATGATTCATAAAGGTCCCCATCACGGACATAAACTGAAAACAAAACCTTGGGGGTAGATAAGAGCAGAGTCTGGGACTTCTTTTCCTAAACATACCCATTCCGAAGATAATTAAACAAGCACGAATGCCTATGTACAGAAGGAAGGTGTTCAATAAATGGCACATACTATTCTTAAAAAACAACCCACAACTGGGTCCATTTCCTTCTCATCACACCTTTACTGTCCGTTATCCCACGTGTATCTAAAATAGATCCCAGGGGCTCTAGACTATCACACTTCAGAAAGAGCAGTCTTGAATGGCCAATGGCACCAACGTTGGTCCATCAGGATGAAAACCTAATGTGTATTCAATATTTACAAGTAACATTCAAATTAGCTTAACTTTTGATTAGTGTCTCTGGGTCATAATTTTGAAGATGGACTGATTATCAGAGTCTTTAGGCCCCAGGCTGTAGTCCCTTTTTGTGTAACCAGTCTCCCGTCACCCTTGTACACATCCACCATTGATGAGGAGGAGGGGGCCGTACTATGACAGCTAAAATGGGGAAAGCCAGAAAGGTGTATTCCAGGAATCAACTGATTTTGTTTGTAGTGTACGTATTCTGAGACTACTTTAAGTCACTCAAAGTCTTACTCTTTTAATGGGTTCCCACCTCTTAGATTATACCGATGGCATGACCAGACCCTGGAGAACACCCCCCACGTGGACAGATATTTGTCACTCAGTCGGTACTGAATAGAAGTAGGGGGAACAAATCTCCATGACCTTTCCAACAAATGAGAGGGTTGCTAATTGCTGTCTAAAAGTTCACACCATAATAATAAAAATGATGCCATTAGGAAAAAATTAAGGACAGCAGATAACAAACTATAATTAGTTAACATATATATGGGGGGAAGTTCAGCGTCACTAAATCAATGTCACTGTTAATGGGGGTGAAGTGAAAGAGCACTGCCCTATGTTGTCGGGGCATTTACAACCTTAAATAAAAGATTCACATCCCTTGACCTGACCACTGCACTGAAGACCCCAACCTGAGAAAACCGCCTGAATTGTTACAAAGGGTTATGAAAATATTCAACGAGGTACTGAAAACTGCCTCAATGTCCAGCAATGTGTTCAGACACTCAAATGATTACAAAAGTTTCTAACTACCTTAAAGGGGCTCAGGCTAAACCAGAAAGGGGTGGGTGGGTGGGTGTGAGGGAGAGACTCAGAAAAAAGGATACCTGAAAGGATCTCAACTACTTTGCAGATGTTTCTAGGTAACAGAACATCTCTCTCTTGCCTAATTTTCTACAATGATCATATACGTTTCCTGTTTATAAAAGTTAACAAAAAGGGACCATTACAGAGAAACTTCATTTTCGAAGCCGCCCCAGCATCTCTCAGGTCCACACGTTCAAGGCGGGCGAGGGCGTGGGATAGGAGGTACCGCAGCACGGTAAACGCTTTCGAGGGGGTTTCCACTGTTTGTGCAACATCAATGTTCTCCCACTCACTTTTCCGGCTGCATTTAACACTTCTTGAGTGGCTACCATATACCAACCAGACACTATGTCGGGCTGTTTCCCTTAGGCTCGCAGTAACACTCGATGATGGAATACTGTCTTGGACATTCCGAACCGGGCAGAACCACCACCCGGCGCGCCCGCCTCAGGGGCACTCCTGGCTGCAGCGAAACCCCCCGACCGTGGGTGAATCACGGATGGGGAGGGCAGAGGAGGCCCCAGGGCCCAGTCTTGGGGACTGAGTCATTCCAAAGCCAGCGCTGCCGGAAACACGCCCAGCGCCGCAAGAGGAGGAGTCCCGAGGGCGCGGCCCCGGCCTCGCTTCCTTGCGGCCACCTGGGTCCCTCGGGCCTACGGACCAGACGCATACAAGCGAGAGGGGCTCCAGCCCGGAGACAGAACCCGCCACATCTGGGGCCGGGCAGCGATGGAGGCGCCCGGGGTCTTCGGCCCGGTTACGCTCCAGGGGAGCTCACGCCGCCCACCGGGGAGGGAGTGGCGGCCGGCAACCCCGCGCCTCCTTCAAGGGGCCCTCCATCTCCTTGCCCGGCCCGTATGCAGAGACGGACCTGGGCCAAGGACAGACTCCATACCCTCAGCCAACAGGGGCTTTCCGAGCTTGGGGGTGCAGAAGGCGCCGTGGGGGGACGCCTGGCGCACTGGACACGGCGCAGGGAGCACCCGGAGCACGCCATCCAAAGCGTCCTCGCCCTTCTCCTCCCTTCCTCCGGGGCATGCTCGGCCGCCTCGGGCGTGCCCAGGCCCGGACTTCCCGCAGTCCCAGGCCGGGCCGTCGCGTCCCCTTCCCCCGGGCTGCGGAGTGGCGCCTGCCCACCTCCCGCCCTCGCCCTGCTTGGCTACGCAGGCTGCGCGTCGCGTCCAGGCCTTCCCCAAGAAGCTCGTACCTTGCTCTCGATCTGCTTCACCATTTTGGCGGCTGGGGTCTGACGAGCGAGCGGAGGGACAGACGAAAGTGGATCCTAAACGCCCGACCAAGCTCCCAGAGCGCTCAGCCCGCCTTCCCTTTATACCAATTGGGGGGAGGCGGGGCGGACGGGCGCGCGCGACGTACGTGTTGCGGGGACGCGCCCGCTCGGGCCTCCCGCGCCCGCCTAGGCGCCCAGGCTAGGCCCCGCCTCCCGGAACCGCCGGGACGCCCGCTGGGGGCGGGGTTGGCGC
>NC_043712.1:22267342-22273073 GCF_006229205.1 Suricata suricatta | reverse complement strand
CGGGCCTCCCGCGCCCGCCTAGGCGCCCAGGCTAGGCCCCGCCTCCCGGAACCGCCGGGACGCCCGCTGGGGGCGGGGTTGGCGCGGGCGCTGGGCGGGGCTCCAGGAGCGCCCTGGGCTCAAAGCCCTTGGCCCCGCCCGCCCGACCGCACCCCAGCTGGGATTGGGGAGCCGTGGGGGCCGCCGAGCGGTTTACGGGAATCGTACACTGTACGCTGTGGGGGGAGGCGGGGACGCGGACGGCCACCCCTAGAGCCATAGGGCCACCTGGGAAGGAGTCAGCCAGTCTTAAGCGAACGACCCTGGGCTTGTGAGGGAGTCGCCTAGGCAGGGCTGGATTCCTCGAAAAAGCCCGCTATGTTCCCCCCACCCGCCCCCGCATCCCCTGCAAACCCCACAAAGTGCTGAGTAACGCTGACCAGGAAGTATCTCCGCGCCCTCCTTTCTGGAGCTTATTGCGATGGTTCTCTTCTCTTCCTTCCTGCTTGTTCTTTTACTTTCACCTGTGAAAACTCTACTCCAGCGTGACACTGCAGTTTGGGGTGGTAGGGACTGCCGGGAACGGGCTGGGCTCTTGACGAGCAGAGGGCTGCGGGCGATGGACTTGGCGGCTTAGAGGGATACAGGTGTGACCATGAGTTGGTCCCGACCAACCTGAGTCCCAGTGTTACTTTGTAAAATGGGAACCATGAATCGACTCTAACTCAGAGTGGTGGGGTTTTGAGAAATAATAAAGTGCTTGGAAAGTGATTAGGGCAGTGCTTGGCACATAGTAAGCACTCAATAAATAGTTATAATTAAAGTCGTTGTACTAATTAATGGCTTACTTGGGGTCATGGAGGGGGGCATGCTGATCTTGGCGATCTTAATACACTCATTTGTGTGAGCTTTTTTCTACCCGTGGTAGAACCTGGAACGGAGAAGTGAGCTGTTTGCGTTGAACCACCAGGGATGCATTTGCAGGTTGGGTCTGGTAGCAGTGGAGTTTGTGAGCAGTGTGTTGGTAGGCATTGTGAAGCCGGGAGGGCCCATCAGCAACGGGAAGTGAAGGTGGAGAAGTTGCTGAGCCGAAAGAGGAATGAAAGCCTGGAGGTGGGATGATGTCCGGTGGGGGTCTGCGCAGGAATTTTCCGGGTGGGACAGCCGGATGGAGCTACACATAGGTGCGATTGGCCGGATGGTAAAACGGGCCCCTGTCTTCTTCCTTCTCCCTGCTTTTGCAAACAGAGGAAGAAAAACAGAGGTTTTGAACACATTGTGCAAACCTTCTACAGGGTTGAGGAGCACATGACCATGAGTAAAGCTATAGACAAGATACATGGTTGTGGGGTGCCTGGGTGGCTCAGGCGGTTACTCGTCCGGCTTCAGCTCAGGTCATGATCTCACCGTCCGTGGGTTCGAGCCCTGCGTCGGGCTTTGTGCTGACAGCTAGCTCAGAGCCTGGAGCCTGCTTCAGATTCTGTGTCTCCCTCTCTCTCTGACCCTCCCCTGCTCGCGCTGCCTCTGTCTCTCAAAAATAAATAAAAAACATTAACAAAAATTTAAAAAAAGATACACACTTGAGGAGTGGCCTGATTGCAGAAACTTTCCCACAGAGAAGGACTATTGGGGCAGAAAAGAGGTTGTATGGGGTACCAAGACAGACTATATAACTGCTTTTCTGTTGCCGTGTCTTCAACCCAACTTAAATCCCAGTTTGTGGGCCTTCCTATTAGTTGGCACATTTACGTGGGAGATGGCAATAAATCATGTGCTGTAGAAAGGGGAGATACAGATCTTCTATGACCATCCAAACCACACTCAGCTGACAGCTCATCTCCAAGGATCTAAAAGATACACAGTGACTCAGTTGGAGGAGGTGCTGACTGCCCTCCACCTTCACAGGACCAATATAGAACGGACATGGGGGATGCTACAATTAGACAACAGGGAACTAAGAGGTTAGCATGTATGTTAAGAGCCCAGACTCTGCATTTTGACACCTTGTTCACGTTCCCACTCTACCACTTAGGAGCTGGGTAACTCTAGAAATAGCCTTTCTGTGCCTCAGTTTCCTCATCTATAAAATGGGGATAATAATACTTCATGCTATTATAAGGGCTGACTGAGCGAAAATATATATAAGCTGCTTGGAAGTATGCCTGGAACACAGCAAATGCTAATGGGCTGTGATTACAGGCCAGTAAGTGGAATGGTGAAATCCCTCTGGAATGACAGCAGTGGTGGAAGTGAGACTATAAGACAGGTGTCAGAGTCCTAACTGAATTAAGTGATCGGGAATCAGTAATGAACAGTGAGCTCTATAATATGCCTCTCAAAGGAAAAGGATTTTTGTCCCAAAGAGTGGGAAAAAAAAAAAAATGAACTAGACCTGATCCTAAAGAGCAAGTTTCCTGCCTGGAAGGACATGGGAAGCTTGTGTCCCATTGTGGCAAGGAGGTGACATCCTAGGAGGCAAGTGAGGTGCGGGGAGACTGTTTGGGACAGCCCAGTGAGGGTTTGTTTGGGTAGACAAGTAGCGGTAAGAAAAGGAGAGACAGGGCGATGTAAAGCTCTCCATTTGAGGCGTTGGTTCTGTGTCTTAGAACTCTCAGCTCTAAGAAGAAATTCCAACTCAAACCCAAAATAGAATTAGTAACTCGTATTACCAAGAACTCCAGAGGCCTTAAGATGCCACAGGCCACCTTCTCTACGGGTTCTTTTGGTTTCTTTCTCCGTAAGCTGTCTACCTGGTGTGAGACTAGCCCAGGCAACTCTAGGCTCTTATCAGCCTTGTAGCCTTAAAGGAAAACTTTCCTCTCTGTTCTAGAAAATGCCCTGGAGGCTGACCTTTATTGACTTGAGTTGGGGGGTGGGGAGGGCAGGCAACCACTTAACTAGAAGGGAGGCAATCCAGAGGGTTATCAGAGAAAGGGAAATGGATGCAGAACAAGCAAAAATGATACTTCTGTGTCATCAAGAAGAACAGAAACAAGTAGCATGGGTGATGGACTTGCGTCAGGTTTCTGGGTCAGCTCAGCCTGATGCTCCACGGGGGACTGAAAATTAGGTGTGCTGAATTGGTCTGAATTTGAAGAAAATGCAGCCCTAGGGTTTCTAAAGCCAGCTTTTCCTCAGATCATAGATTTCCCTAAGCCTGGCCCTTGACCATCTCATGCAGCACAGATGGGGGTACCTGATGACATGGGACCACACCCAGACACACACATGGAATAACAGTTTTTTGAGGTAGATCCCTGGAATCTGCATTTCAAAGATATATCCTAAATGCTTAGGATATTTCCACTATGGAAAAACATATGGAGGTTCCTCAGAATTTTACTAATAGAAATACCATATGATTCAATAATTCCACTAGTAGGTATTTACCCAAAGAAAATGGAAACACTAATTTGAAAAGCTGTATCCACTTCTGTGCTTATTGCAGGATTATTATTTTTTTAATTTTTTTAATGTTTTATTTTTGATACAGAGAGAGACAGAGCATGAGAGGGGTAGGGGCAGAGAGAGGAGACACAGAACCGGAAGCAGGCTTCAGGCTCTGAGCTAGCTGTCAGCACAGAGCCTGACGCGGAGCTCGAACCCACGAACGTGAGATCTGACCTGAGCCTAAGCGGGAGGCCCAACCGACTGAGCCACCCAGGCACCCCTGCAGGATTATTTCTAATAACCAAGACATGGAAGTAGCCCACATGTCCATGGATAGATGAATTAATTTTAAAAAATGTATATTCAGCCATAATAAAGGATGAGATCTTGCCATTTGCAATAACACAGACGGACCTAGAGGGTATTATGCTAAGTGAAATAAGTCAGAGACTGTCGAACATATCATATGATTTCATTTATCTATATGGAATCTAAAACACACAACAAATGAATAAACAAACTAAAATCAGGATCAGACCTATACATACAGAGAACAAAACTTTGGCTGCCAGAAAGGAGTGTGTGTGTGGTGGTGGTTGGGGGAGGAGTGGGTAGCCAAAATGGGTGAAAGGGGATGGCAGATACAGGTTTCCAATTATGGAATGAATAAATCACGAGGATAAAAGTTACACGTAGGGAATAGAGTCAATAATATTGTAATGACATTGCACAGTGACAGATGGTAGCTATGTTTATGGTGAGCACAGCATAATTTATAGAGTTGTAGAATCAACATGCTGTACACCTGAAACTAATATAACATTGTGTGTCAACTATACTGAAATTAAATATATACATACTATCAGTCCTTGGGGCGGGGTGGGGGCTGGGCTTGAAGATTGTCAAGCAAGAGAGTTGATTTGAGAGCATGGTAAGTGATATCAAAATTGGGCGCTCAAAATTCCAGAGTAGAGATTATTGAAGGAAAAGGAACACACAAGTGGAACAATCATTAAGTGCCAAGCCTGGAGCTGGCTGTGTTGTGTCATTCTTTTCAATAGCAATAGAAATAGATACTGTTCTTCCCACTGTACAGAGAAGAAAGTCAAGTTTCAAAGAGTTTATCTGGTCACATCAAATGCACACTGATTCTAACATTATACTGCAGGTTCCTAGTCAGAGCAATTAGGTAAGAAAAAGAAATCAAAGGCATCTGGATTGGGAAGGAAGAAGCAAAACTCTCTTTATAGATGACATGATCTTGTATATAGAAAATCCTAAAGGTCCTAAAAACTATTAGAATAAGCAAGATTAGCAAGGATGCAGGATTAGTCTTAGTGTACAAAATTCAAAAAGAATTACTTGTATTTAAATCTAATAAAAGAAGTATAAGTTATATGGTGAAAATTGCAAAACCTCATTAAGAGGAATTAAAGAGTTAAGTAAATGGAAAGACAGCCCATGTGTATGAATTGGAAGACAATATCATCAAGGTGTTAAGGCTTCCCCAATTGATCTATGGATTCAATACAATCCCTGTCAGAATCCCAGGTGCTTTTTTGCTGAGATTGACAAGCTATTTGTAAATTTTAATGGAAATGCAAGGGATACAGAATAGCCAAAGCAATCTTGAAAAAAAAAAAGTTGGAAGACATACTTTCTAATTTCAAGACTTACTACAAAGTTACAATATTCAAAACAGTGTGGTACTGGCATAAGGATACTCATATAGATCAATAGGATAGATTTGAGAATGCAGAAATAAACCCATAAATTTATGTTCAGTTCATGAATACAAGACCATTCAAAGGAGAAAAGATAGTATCTTCTTTTTTTTTTTAATGTTTTATTTATTTTTGATACAGAGAGAGAGAGACAGAGCATGAGAGGGAGAGGGGCAGGGAGAAAAGGAGACACAGAACTGGAAGCAGGATCCAGGCTCTGAGCTGTCAGCACAGAGCCTGACGTGGGGCTAGAACCCATGAACATGAGATCTGACCTGAGCTGAAGTCAGGGGCTTAACCAACTGAGCCACCCAGGTGCCCCCAAGATAATATCTTCAATAAGTGGTGCTGGAACAGTTGAATCAATCCACATGCAAAAAGGGTAAGATTGGACCTATACCTTATACCATTCATAAAAATTAACTCAAAATGGATCAAAGATTTAAATGTAAGAGCTAAAACTATAATACTATTAGAAGGAAACATAAGTATAAATTTCTGTGACCTTGGATTAAGCAATGATTTCTTAGATATGATACAAAAGAAAAAGCAACCAAAAAAACAAGATAAGTTGGACTTCTTCAAACTTATAAAAATTTGTGCTTCAAAGGACACCCAAGAAAGTAAAAAAAAAAAAA
>NC_043712.1:22105100-22267242 GCF_006229205.1 Suricata suricatta | reverse complement strand
AAAAAACTAAAAATAAAGGACAATAGCAAGTGTTGGTGAGGATATGAAGATCCTGGATTGCTCACACACCACTGTGGGTATGAAACATGGCACAGCTACTGTGAAAAACAGTTGGGCAATTCCTCATAAGTTAAACATAAAGTTACCAAATGATCTGGCAATTCTACTCCTAGATGTATACCTAACAAAGTTGGTAATGTATGTGTACATAAAAACTTGCACACAAATGTTCATAGCAGCATTATTCTTAGAAACAACCCAAATGTCCATAAACTGAATGAATGGATAACAAAGTGTAATGTATCTACTACACTATTTATTTGGCCATACAATGGAACAAAGTTATGATACATGCCACAATATAGATGAACCTTGAAAATGTGTTCAGTGGAAGAAGCCAACCAGAAAAGGCTACATACTGAATGATTCCATTTGTCTGAAATGTCCAGACAGATAAATCCATAAGCATTAGTAAATGAGTGCTTTCCAGGAGCTCGGGGAAGTCAGGAATGGGGACTACCAATGGATATGGAAGGTTTTTCTGAGATCTTAAATATGTTCTGGAATTAGATGGTGGTGGTGATTATACAACTTTGTGAAAATACTAAAAGCCACTCAACTATTAAACAAACCTGAGATGAGGCTAATCTATTGTGCCTTCACGAAATCATCTCATGTAAAAAAATGTTTTGCAAATTCTAAATAAAAAATAAAAAGAAATAAAAACCCTTTCAACTAAAGCCAGATGAATCCAGTTCTTGTAATTGTACTTTGGAAATCTCTCTCCAAAAGGCGTGAGTTAATGTGAGTAGAGTATCTTTGTCCAAGCCATCAGCCACTGGTCTAGAGCCAACGGTAATCTTGAGTCCTGCAGAGAGGACAATTTGCTAACCCAAAACCATTCATCAACCAGGAAGTACGTATTTTTTTATTATCTACTCCTTACCTAGAGGGTGCTAGTGTGCCAGATCATTCGGTGGTACTCTATCAACAATCCAACTATGAATGATTATTCTTACAAACAGGTAAACTTGAAGAGAACAAAACATCCCATAGAAAGGGTTTTACATGGTTGGATCCTTAAGACATAAGTGTTCAATTGAAATGAGACACATAGTTGTCCAGGACATCAAATCCTCGAACCATTTAGATATCACATGACTACAATGAAGTAATTAAATGGTCCAATAAGCATGTTCAAGATTATTCTGATGTGGCAACTTTGAGAGTATGGTCAAGGTGTCACACCCAGGATGTAAAACACATCATCAGTCGGACTGTTTTGTTATATTGGCCTTTACCTTTTGTTCATCATTGTGACTTGGCACATGTTTGGGAGGCATGTTCTATCATGACTCTCTTCCCAGGGAAATATGGTTAAGTCCTTGAATTAGAGTCATTATCAGAAATAAAGGTGAATTAAAGAGACAACAAGACTTCAAAATGTATCACTGTAAGTAATGTATACCAGATGTGAGGTGATCTTCATTTTGCTCACAAGGGATATCTTTACTCCAATAAAGCACTTGGAGTTTCTTCCTGTCTCCATCCACTGCTACCGCCCTAGTTCAGACCACTTCATCTCTTAACTAGACCACAGCCATCCACTCGTGACCTATCTCCTTTATACCATACTTCCTCCCTGTACTCCATTCTTCACACAATGATATGTAAATCTGAACATGTCACTCTGCTTGAAACCCTTCAATGATCTTGGCATTGCTCCCTCAATAAGCTGATGCTGGCCTCAGTTCCTCTCTTCAAGATATTCCCACTTTGGGATCAACTCTTAACTCATGGAAGAAGACACAGGAGTCAGACCCACAGAGATCAAAACATCAGCTTTATTCCTAAAAATGATGGATTAGGGCACCTGGGTGGCTTAGTGGGTTGAACATCCGACTTTGGCCCAGGTCATGATCTCACCGTTTGTGGGTTCAAGTCCTACTTCAGACTCTCTGTCTCCTCTCTCTGCCCCTCCCTTGCTCACTTGCACACACATACACACTCTCTCTCTCAAAGATAAATAAACATTAAAAAATTTAAAAATAATTAAAATGCTGGATTGGAATACAGATGTGCAGCTATAATCAGACCTTAGGAGCCAAAATTTCCCTGTAGAAATACAAGAGCTGAGGTATAGGGGTTTCATCTCTACTTATTCAGGGCCCTTTCTATTTTATTTCTTGATAATTGCAGAAACCAGTAAATACTTTGTCTAATAATAAAATGCCATGTTTATGGTAACATTACCATGTTAGCACAGTCCTTAAAACAAGTGGAGAGACACTGAGATTTTTCTCCTCTTTGACTTATCACTTTTACAATTTATAGGAAATTTATGGGGCACCTGGGTGGCTCAGTCGGTTTAGCGTCCGACTTTGGCTCAGGTCATGATCTCAGGGTCTGTAAGTTCAAGCCGTGTGTCCAGCTCTGTGCTGACAGCTTGGAACCTGCAGCCTGCTTTGAATTCTGTGTCTCCCTCTCTCTCTGCCCCTCCCCTGCTCGTGCTCTCTGTCCCAAAAATAAACAAAAAAAATTATATAATTTACAGGAAATTTATTGTAGTGTTACTCACACTTAGTCATTTTCTCAGGAACATATTTAGAGAACTGTTAGAAATCTGATAACTGAAATGTGCAATCTAGCATTGTCCCACCTCTGCCCAAATAACCCAACAAACCAGTAGGTCAATTTCACTTAATCCTGAGTTGTGGGCAGGGTTTTATGAAATAACACTTATTGAACATTATTATCAACATTATTCATAGACTTCAAACAGATGCTTTTAACCATTCCCACAGCTATGAGCTCTTAGTGGAAAATGTGGCTTGATCACCAAACACTTAAATATGAAGCAAAACATGAACTGCAAGGTGGCTGAATTAAAAGGTAATATATCATGTAAACTCTCTGGGTTTGGAACACATCATGCCCTGCAGGAGAAACAAAAACAAAAAATGTAGTTTCAGAGTTGCTTATTTCTTCCCTTCTTCTCCCTGCCCCCCTCCTTTTTTTTAAAGAGAGATTGAGACAGAGAGAGAAAGCACACTCAGGGGAGAGGAACAGAGGGAGGGAAAGAGAAAATCCCAAGCAGGCTCCATGCTCAGCACAGAGCCTGATGTGGGGCTTGATCCCTTGACCCTGGGATCATGACCTGAGCCGAAATCAAGAGTAAGATGCTCAGGTGACTGAACCACGCAGACACCCCTGGAGTTGCTTCTTTGGGTGAAGCTCCCCAGATACTTGGAAAACAAGTATAATACTGCTATGTTAGAACAACATTGTAGCAAGTGCTTTGCCATATCACTTCCTTTCATATTGTTATCCTCACAATGACCATGTGAGTCCCTAGAGCAGGTAGGAATATTCTTTCGTTGGGAAGGAGACAGAAACATCCAAGAGAGGTGATTTGCCTGAAGTTACAGGGTATACAGCCGAGATCCTGGATAAAAATCTCCCTAATAGGGACCTGGAAGTCCCAGGCTTTGGTCGCAGCCTGGCTGTGACTGTTGTTCATTCTGGACAGTCTCACACTGAACAGTGAGTGGATGGACCTCATTGTATCATGTCTGTTCCAAGGAACAGGAACCAAAATTGACCTAGAAAAAGGAATTTGGCAATTCTAGGGGTAGGTCTGGCATTGAAACTTGAAGAGAGAAGTCAAGTGACATCACCAGGACCTAGTTTCTCTTTCACCTTTCGGTTCTACAACCTCTCATTCACCCAATTTTCAGATGAGTCTCTTCTCTGTGGTAGCATTTTGGTTGCTGCAGCTCCAAACCTAAATTCCTATAATTTCAAATCCAGTGAAAAGAACAAAAAATAATTTTCTCCAGGAGCCCCAACCTAGGTTTTATTGTGTCCCATTGGTTGTGGTTGAGAAGACCAGTGAGTCACTGTGGTCACATTTTGGACCAGGCCAAGGTCACATGCTCCAGCACTTGGGCAAGGCTGGGACAATGAAGAATAGGATCCTGTAAAAGGGACTTTCAAGGACCCCTCAGCCTCTTTAAAATGACGGGCTTTGATTTTGCTGTCCCTCTTAGCGTCCACATCATGTGGGGGCTATTCTCTTCTAGGCAGAAAAGAGGGATGGATGTTGGGTACAAACAAAACAAAACAAAACAAAAAAAAAAACCAAAAAAACAAAAACACCCTACCATCCCTATGTTTTAGTAGCCTGTGCATATCTAAAATTGCTGAGCGTTAAGAGAATCTTTGCTTCATATTTGGCTTCTAGAGACATGAAAGCAGCTCCAGCTATGAGAGAATAAACTAGGAAGGTCAGAGAGGGTGTGTCCAGAGTATAAGCACTAAGTACAACAACCTTAATAATCACTTAATAAGTCAGTAGTCCAAGAGACCCAATATCCCCTGGCATGTGTCCAAGATACAAATTTCATGATCTAAAACCAAGATCCTTCTTTCATATCTAGAGAAGAAAGAAGGGCAGTGCTCCAGTCTACAACCATTAGTTTAATTAAATTGGACCCGTCGACAACCAGCAAATTAACATCAGCCCCTGCTCCCCAAGAGGAAACATATTATTCTGGGAAAGTAAGAAGGTTCATAGAAATACAATACAATTTAGGGGCCAAAAAGTATTACTAATGCTTTTCATGTTACAGGTTTTCAATGTATTCATAGTATTAAACTTAATAATAAGGTGATTATATGAGAAGAGGTTAGTTTTATCAGTCATGAGAGGCTAAAGGAATCTTTTCCTAATAAGTGAAAGATCTTGTCTATGTCAGAATTTTGTAATCCTTAATTTTGAATTCATCTAATATTCTAGAATTGTTTCCACATCACACTTAGGTCAATTGAAGCAGGAGACATTGTGTGAAATTCCTTAAGCCACTGATAAAGGCAGAAACTTGTAAAAAAAAAAAAAAACCCCAAGAAACCAAAACCAAAACAACACAACCCAAATCTTCCAGGGCCCAGACTTCAGAAGGCAGCACCATGCTGCTTCTGCTTTAAAAATGTTCCTTGTCATCTTTGTATCTTTCCTGATATCACTGCTCAAGGACGGGTTCAAAGTTTCATAATGGATGTTGAGGTTTATGTGATAAGGGGTTACAGCTGCAAGCAAGCAAGCAACTGAAGCTTATGCTGCCGGATTTCTTCTCGCAGGATTTCCAGTAATGATGCAGAAGTAGGCTTTGAAACTGGGCAGGAGGGAGGGAAGGAGCTCGCAGCATGGACCACAACCAAGTCCAAGCCACAGTCCCAGTCTGGGGTCTGGTGAGAACTGCCGTTGCCACCGAATACCCCGCCACCCTTGGAAACTGGAAGCCACTGGGTTATAGTTAAATAAAACAGTTACATTTGAGCTTTAGGTAAACAATGCATGAGATTTTAAAAGTATTACTATGTCCCGTCCAATATTTGAGATATACGAAAAAAATTATACTAAAAATTAGGCTTTTTACTGAAATCCTGATTTAGTTGTACTTTTGTTTGCTGAATCTGGCAACCCTATACTGGAGGTATAATTGCTGCTGCCATGGCCATCCCTGGAAACCAGCTCCCACAACCACTCAGACGAGTTTTCAGGACGCTCCTTGCATCATGGGTTCCAACAGGAACCTCACTGGAACAGTTATGTTTGGTGGAGCCTCTGTTCCATGCCCCTGTTCCAAACGCGAGAAAGTTCGGAAAGCTGATGGCATCCCCATTATTAGTGGGAAGTGGCCTCTGTCTTCCACTATATCTTAAATGTCTCAGACACAGGGGTGGGACAGTAGTCAAGTTCAGATATTGGAGGAAAAAGAAAATCAATGCCTACCTTATTTTCCTTGAACATAAATTCCTCTTCTTCCTCATTGTCTAGTGACCCATGGGTTGGGGGCCAGGCCTGATATACAATTCTCTTTGCCAGTGACTGGTTCAAGAACCCAGATCTAAGCCAGTTAGCATATGGCATACTCTTGGCCACAAGGATTGCTGCAGGATTGGGCATGTGATCCAATCTGGGCCAAAGATGAGAGTCAAGTCCACCAGAAGATTCTAGGGAAAGTTACCTTAATCCTGAGACTTACATTGAAAAATGACCGTGAAATGCCTGGACGGTGGATTAAGCGTCGGACTCTTGGTTTCAGCTCAGGTTATGATCTCATGGATCATGAGACTGAGCCCGTGTCGAGCTCTAGGCTGACAGAGAGGAGCCTGCCTGGGATTCTCGCTCTCCCTCTCTCTCTGCCCCTTCCTCACTTATTCTCACACTCTCTGTCACCATAAATAAATAAACTTAAAAACTTATTTAAAATAAATGAGTTCATCTTCCTCCAGTTATTGTGTTGGGTACTCGGGATGCCTGAAAATTCTGATCTTGCTTCCAGCCTGAGCTAAAGAACACAGAGAGAAAACAAGGGCGGAAAGCATCATGGTGATTGCAGAGAAGTAGTGCGGCGACCACTGGATTAAGTCCCCTGACGCCTGTCCTACATCTGGATGTTCAGTTCTGTGCACCAATACATTTTTGTTCGGCTTAAGCAACACCGCGTTGGGTGTTCTGGTACTTATAGCCAAGAACAACCCACTAAAGAAAGGCTTTGTGAATATGTGAGCCACTTCTGGAAGCTTGTCGTTTGTTGAAATCTGAAAGTTTAACATAATGTGTTTTGATTGAACTGGAAATTATTGCTATTATGAAATTGTGAGGCCAAGATTAGTATTTAAATTAATGCAACACAAACAACTAGAAAGCAGCCTCATTAAGCCCAGGAGAGAAGCCGCTTGTGATTATTGCCAGATCCTTGCTCTTTCTGCATATATGCCCCGAGGATGAGCCAGCCTCTCAGGGAGTTCCCTCCGAGGAGAGAAACGTTTAAATTCCTGGAAAGGCCTGCAGTACAAACATAAACAGCAATTCAGAAAACACTTCCCACCCTTTCTTTCTTCATGAGGTGGACAGCTGCCTCTCTGGCCTGCTCAGCAACCCTCCCCACTTCTCTGGGTGATAACACCCTGCTTTTCCTTGGGAGCCCTCTCTCCTCCATTTCTAGTAGTCCCACTGGGCCCAGCCATCCAGACCCACCACGAGGCTCCCACCACGAGGCTCAAGGGTGAGCGTGTGACTTCAGACCAAACCCCCTCAAAGAACGTAGCTCTCTAAGGAGTGATACAAGAGGGACACTCACTGGGGTCATTCCTACAGGGATTCTTCATGAGACCCATGCGCTTGACATGCCTGGAAATGCCGGATTCCTGATTTCTGATGCTTGATTCGGGAGGCCTCCCCCGTGGCTTTGTATCAGATAGCCAGAGTGAATTTCTCTTGCATGCTGCCAAAAACCTTAGCTGATACACTCCACCAAAAACAATCCTTAAACACACCAAGCCTATATTTAGGAGATACATTCTTTTTTTTGTTTTTTATTTCTTTTGAGAGAGAGAGAGAATCCCAAGCAGGCTCTGCACTGTCAGCACGGAGCCCAATGTGGGGCTCGAACCCACGAACCATGAGATCATGACCTGAGCTGAAGCCAGAAGCTTAACCCACTGAGCTACCCAGGCACCCCTATTTTTAAAACATTTATACAGCACTTACTGTGTCCGAGGCATTGTTTATTTGCTTAATCCTCAAATCTAGGGATGTAAATACTATCATTATCCACATTTTACAGATTTTTGAAACTGAAACAGAGAAAGGGTAGGTAACATAATCAACATCACACAGTTAGTAATGGCACAACTACAGCTTGGCCCATGACAGTCCGACTTGTCTGTGCTCTTACGCACCGCACCGTGTAAGACTGCCATCCTCAGAAGCCTGGACAAACTATAAAACTGACTTCTAGGGGCGCCTGGGTGGTTCAGTCAATTACACTTCCAACTTTGGCCTAGGTCATGATCTCACAATTTGTGAGTTTGAGCCCTGCATCAATTACACTTCCAACTTTGGCCTAGGTCATGATCTCACAATTTGTGAGTTTGAGCCCTGTACCTGGAGCCTCCTTCAGATTCTGTCTCCCCCTTTCTCTGCCCCTCCCATGCTCATGCTCTGTCTGTCTCTGTCTCTCAATAATAAATAAAAATGTTACAAAAAAAATTTTAAACCCTGACTTCTACTGCAAAAGATTAGTTCTGTGTAAAAGCAACTTCATGACAGAATGTCTTCTAGTCCAGAAGCAAGAAAGATCAACAGAGTTGGCTGAGGCCCCAGGATTCCAAACCAAATGAAAACGACTTAGATTTCCAGGGGAAAAAAAATCCTCATCTAATTAGTGAGCAAGCATGAACTAAGTCCAAACACCTGCTGCTGTTTTTCTTCCACTGTTGCCAGGTATTCCTTGGATGAGGAAGTAATTATAATGGAAGCTGAATATAATTAATTATATAACTTTAACTTATTAAGTTTATTTCCATTAAAATTGCCCCATAAATTGGGATATTTTAAAGGCTGCCATAGAAAAGGGGAGACCAGAGGACTTAAGCCTCTTTTACATTTGACTCAGCAATGAATCATATCCTCCAGTGTGAATTCTCTCCTATCGCAATTGTTAACTCTAGTAAATATCTACAGAGTTATTCACCTATTCATTCAACTAAATGCACGGAGTACCTGCTAAGTGCCCAGCACTGTCCTAGGCATTGGGGTTAAGACAGTGAATGAGCAGACGAAAATCCTTGCCTTCATGGCACTGCCTTCATGGCCCTTATAGTTCTTGCAGGGAGTTGTAATTCTATGGCCGCAAAATTGGAAAAGGCTGAATTTCTCCTAGCTCTGGATTGTTTCCACTGCACTAATGAATGAAAGAATGGGGTTGCCTGAGGGCTGTGCGGAGTCTGGGAGTCTGTGCAGGCTGAGCTGGCCTGCTACTTCCAGAAATGCCCAGGAAGAGGGTGCTGTGGCTACAGGCTGCCTGCCAGAGGCTATCATATCTGCTGGAAGATAATGAGGGTTCATCACCGTGTGCCTGGGATTTCATATGAGCACAACGTGCCCTTCATATAGTCAGACACGTCTTCTCAACCCAACATAAAATCAGCAGTAGCACCGCATCCTCTCAAACTGCTGCCTCGGCCCCGTCCTTTCTCCTTTTGTCACCGGTCCCAAAGGTGTACCCTTCCCTTCGCCCCACACCTTGGCCATGAACTTCTTGCCTGAAGACTGTAAAAACTAACTACTTTGAAAATGAAAAACTAGGAACTGACAGCTTCGTCTCAAAATACCCAACAGTCTGTTATTTCAGGGGAGTTAATTTCAGAAGGAAAATGGGTCAAGCTTAAAAGAACAACTCACATGGTGGCCCCTGGGTGGCTCAGTCAGGAAAGCGTCCAACTCTTGGTTTCGGCTCAGGTCATGATCACAGTTCATGATCAGGTTCGTCGCATTGAGCCCCACATTGGGCTTGGTGCTGGCAGCGCAGGGTCTGCTTTGGATTTTCTCTCTCCTCCTCTCTCTGCCCCTCCCATGCTCATTCTCCTTTTCTCTCAAAAGTAAATAAATAAACTTTAAAAACTGGGGGAAAATAAACCTCACACGGATCCTACTGGTACAGCAAGAACTTGGGACCCTGTGGAACACAAACCAGGAAAGGACAACCAGCCGATGGCGTGACGGGGGTTCCAGGGCTGCGAAGAACTAACTCTTCGTGTCGAATGCATCTGGTGAAGCAGTTCCAACCACCGACTGGGAGGCTAACGCCTAGAAATCCCCGCAGGGGTCGCCGATGATAAAGCAAGCCCAGAAGCAGCTGCTCTTCGGGAGTTTGAGGAAGAAACTGGCTTTAAAGGTCCCACTGCTGGTGGATAGATCCAGGTTTGTCAAACTGTCCCTACCACACGCGGTGACAAGAACGATCAACGCAGAGGACGCTGGAGAATTTGTGGAAGTGATTTCTTTTCCAAGGAATGGACTGCTTGAGGAGACCCGACACTCTGGTGGCTGAAAAACATCCGACAGTGGTCACCGGCATCTACTCCTCAGCTCTGGTCTCAAACCATGCAAACACACGCAAGGCTGTTTGAGGTGCCCTTCCTGGAATTTGAAGGCCAAAAGACAGTGGTCATATGTTTCGTAAATGAGGCCACCAGGCTCCTTCACCAGGACTTTGTATTCAGCTTGGTTGTATATAGCTTTGAAATGAGCTTTTTCATAAAAGAAAAGCAACACAGAATGTGATGATCAAACAGACAATTTGCCAATGCACCTATTTTCACATCTTCTCTGAAACTGAGGGGTCTCTTAGAAGCCATGACCTCTCCTAGGTCCATAGGGTGTGGTAGTGATGGGGGCATTGCCTACAATATCACACTTGGGTATAACTGTTCATGTTTTCAGCATTTCAGTTGAATTGCCAGCATTAATACTTCATGTGTTGAGTTATTTGCTGTTTATAACAGCTTCCTGGTTCTTACCTTCTCTTGACACCTGTTGCTAAGATCATCTTGCAGAATGGGTGCCAGGGACAGGGAAGAAAGTCACCCAGGCAGGGCTGGGAGCAGGTGAGGCATGTGGAGTGGAGTGCTTCTTCGGGAAATGCTGCTCGGCTAATCCTACTGATAGAACAGTGTGGTTTTGTTTGGAAAAAGCCTCAGTAATAAGAAAATATTGGGTTCTAGCTTAATTGGTAGGTTTTTCTTTAATGGTACATGGGTTGTCCTATAATCAAGGGCAACTTGGAGTTGACAAAATACAAAATTATTATGCCCATTTTATAAATGAGAAACCTGAGACGCAATAATATGGGTTAACTTGCCCCAAACCCCACATCTAGTAAGTGGCAGAGCCAGGATTTTAGGGTCTAAACACTCAGTTAACTGTTTGTACTATGCTATTCCTCAGTATTCATGTAGCCGATCAGAGAAGGTTATTGCAGATAGATTTACTCAATTAGTCAACCGACTGATTCATTGAGTGTCCTATGTACTGGGGACAGGTGCAGCAGTGAGCAGGAGCTTGGAGCTACCCTCAAAGAGTAACTTAATAAGGGAATAGGTCTTAATCATGTAAATGGAATAAATGGAAAGTTGCAACATGCAGTAACAGAAAGGAGGGCCATACAGTGCTATTCAAATATAAAACGAGGGGCCCCTTTTCAATCTGGGAAATCAGAGAGGGTTTCCTGGAAGAAGACTCCTTTGAGTAAAGGTAAGTAGGCAAAGGGGTTGGTGGGAAAAGCATCCCAGAAAGCAGAAACAGTATGTAAAAAAAAAAAAAAGGACTTGGGGTGGGAAAGAGGTTAGTCCCTTCCTAAACTAGAAAGAAGCCAGAGTGGCCATAGTGTGTGTGTGTGTTTGTGTGTGTGTGGGGGGGGGGAAGGAGGTTACACTCATGTGCACAGGTAGGGGCCAGAATGTTCTGCGATGAAGGTAGAGAGTAGGTTGGGGTAAGATCATGCAGAACCCTTGTAGCCAGCAGCGATGCTCTTCCAGAACCTCATGGTCCCATTATCGTTCCCCAGTTCTACGTTAATAATTCCGAAACTGTCCCAAAGTCTGTCTAATCCATCCTCTCTGGATGAGAATAATTTTTCTGAAAGCCCTTGATAAGTGAATATCATGAAGAAGATACAATTATTTCCCTTGCTATTCAAAACAGTTCTTGTTGCTTGCTCTGGCTCAGCATATGATGAAACTCACCCATAAAGAAGAGAGCTTTAAAACTGACTTTTGGTGTGGTAATATGGCTGTCTCCGTCCGTTTGGGCTATTATGACAGAATTTCCCAGATGAGGTGGCGTGCAAAGAGGCTTATTTCTCACAGGTCTGGAGGTTAAAAGTCCTAGATCAGGGAGCTAGCACAGCAGGGTGAGACCCTCTTCTGGGTTACAGGCTTCTATTCTCACACGGTGGAATGTGCTAGGGAGCTCTGCCTGGTCTCTTTTTATAAGAGCACCGATCCCTTTTATGAGGGCTCTACCCTCAGGACCTAGTCTCACCTCCCAAACACCCCACCCCATTTGGTAATGGTATTTCAACAAATGAATTTGGAAGGTGATATAAGCACTCAGACCATAGCAATAGTTTTCCAGATTTGTAAATCATTATGTATAGAAAGATAGTTGAAGCAAAGTTTATATGCCTATGCCTACTTGTAAACATGTGGCCTAGAGAGAGCTCTGCAATACATTGAGATCATATAAACTTACCATATTTAATTTGTTCAAAGATGTATATTTTTTCATTGAAACTATCACGTCTTATGACTAAATACACATAGTATGTATCACATATGAATTGTCAGCATCTTATCTTTCTTGGTGACATATAAAATAATAGTCTTACAGTTTGTAGTATCTAAGATACAATAAAGTAGAATGTACAAAAGTCAAGTTCATAAAAGCAGAGCCTAAGACAGTATTGGGGTTTACACAATTGAGGAATGCCTTTTCAAAAAAAGCCCGTACGGGAGGGAGCCAAGGAGGAGAGGGAAGGGGCAGAACTAAGCAGGGTCTCAGGGCAAGACTAGAGTCTGGCTTATCCATAGGAAGTAGGTTCTGAAGCATGAGCCCCATCACGGTTTTACTCCCTTAAGGTAAGGGGACTTTTGTGCCTCCTCCAATTAGCTAGTCATTGACTATGGGCAGCCTTTAGAGGATCATAACTTTTTGACCGAGGGGCTCCCATCAGCAAGGTTAATTCTCAGAAGGAGAGAGGCAGCTGGGAGCCATTATCAGCCAATAGTCACAACTGAGGGTTGGGGACCTCCAGCTGGTATAGGAGATCTGAGAGACACTACAGCATCCACCAGAGGAGTCTTGCTCAGTTTCAAGGTTCAGAGTGCCTACAAAGTAGAAACCAGCTATTCTCAAGAAGAATAATCATAGTCCTGTCGTGGTGTGATTTGCGATGTCCACAATAATACCCTTAGAGTAGACTCATCACCTAGTGTCGTAAGGGCTGTTTCTTCCTGGTCTCCTGAGGACAGGGCGATGGGATGCTGTCTGAAGTCAGACCTCCACAAGCAGAGCCATTTTGATTTGCATGTGGCAGATCTAGCTCCCAAAGGAATTCGCAGACTCTTAATATCCTGGGCAGGGTAGGGGGCTACTGGAGGTTGGTTAGCCCAGAGATGAATCCATAATTCAAGTCGGAATGTGTGTTCTGTCTACCTTTCTAGAATCTTGTTCCCCCACATCACCATCACTCTCCCTCTGCCTGAACTCTAACTTTGAATTGTTCTCAGGTTTCTTTCTTTCCTTTTTCCACAAGAAACTTACCTTAAAAAAAAAAAAAGTGTTAACTGGGGCGCTTGGGTGGCTCTGTTGGTTAAGTGTCTAACTTTGGCTCAGGTCATGATCTCACCGTTTCCAAGTTTGAGCCCTGCGTCTGGATCTGTGCTGACAGCCCAGAGCCTGGAGCCTGCTTCATATTCTGTGTCTCCCTCTCTCTCTGCCCCTCCCCCTGCTTGTGCTCTCTCTCTCTCTCTCTCTCTCTCAAAAATAAACATTTAAAAAAAAAGTGTCACTTAGGAATTTGATGAGTTACCACCTGGGTATATTTGCATTTTAAAGACCATTGGCAGAGGATAGGGTTTACCATAAGGAAATGAATAACTATTGGTGTAATTTGAGGCATCTGGAGTCCTTTAAATTATTCAACATGCACAAGCTCCCCATACAAACTACAATCATGGGGTGAGTGAGTAAAGAAACTGCAGAGAAAAGTTGGGAAGACCTAACTCTGCTCTCATATTTTGGCACATAGACCAATCAGGGCCATTGGGCTTTTCCTTTTTCTCTCTCCCCATATCTTGGCTTTCTCTACACAAAAGAGCGGCCAGATGGATGGCATTCCCAGGCCCAATCAAGGGCATAGATAAGAATGGGATAATTTCCGTGTATTAATTTCCCCCATTGCACTGATAACAACAGTAGCAGCAATGACACAACCAACAATTACTGAATGTTTTCTAGGTTCCGGGCTCCTTTTGATCCCCAAACCTTGGAACAGGGTTGTCAGTGGACTTTCTGGTTAGTAAGTGCAACACCCTAATCTTTGGATCATTTTTACCTGAATCAGCTTGAGTACACATTTGAGCTGGCCTAGAAATGAATTGAAAATGATGAGAAGAAATAATGGGACCAATGTCATCTTTCCTAGACTGATGGGGGAGGAAATACCCCAAGGCATGGGGGAGATTCTGATTCAACGCAGTAAGACAGAGGGATGGGGTCCTAAGGATACAGGACTGTACGGAGCTTAGAGACTACATGATTCCAACTTTCTCATGGTACAGATGAAAAAAAATACATACATGCTAAAGCAGATTGTCTAGAGCCACAGAGCTCCAAGGAGACTTGGTGGTCATGGTGGTGGGGGTCGGCTAGTGACATAGTTATAAAGGGAGGTGCCAATAAGGATGTTGCTAGATTTAGGTCAAGGTCAAGGTATTTGAATACGGAAATATACATTTAATGGTGGCTGCAGTTGAATTAAGCTGGGAGCATATAAGGATGAAGACTGGAGAATGGCTTCTATTTGATGAGTATTCATTTACTGAGCATAGATTAGCAATCATTCTGGACTCCCTTCTCCGGCAGCTGGTGAGAAGGCCAAGCATCACCTTAAGGAGGTATGTTCCCCAAGGCGGGTGCCTGTAATTAGAGCCAATAGAACATTTGGTGGAAAATGTGGGAAGAACCATTTTTTATGCCAAAACTGTTCTTTACTATTTTAAGAAGGAAGTGGCTAGTGTTCTTTTTTTTTTTTTATCTCTAGTGTTTCTTATCTGCCCAGATGTAGTCTATCAAGGATTTATGAAAGATAGTGTGCAGTCCAGTAGTCACCTGCAAAGGTTTATTTTTGGTCTCATCCAACTAACTGTGGTTAAGTATCATCAGCTTTATGAAAGGCACTATACCACTGAACATTTCCAACACTTCGGTCTCTCTGAAAGTCTAAAAGATGGTGACTCTTTAGTGCACATTTTATCCCTTGGGGGATAAAAAAGTAAAAATAGTTAAAAATAAAAAAAGCATAGGTTTACATATTCAAGAAGATTTTAATCTGGCTGCAACAGAAGTGAAAACATCATCCTCTCTACCTTAATTGTTAACACCCTTGAACATTCGCTAAGGTTAGGTACCCTACAAAACGTTTCATGTACATCATTTCAGTTAATACTCACATTGACTTTTAGGAGGTTCCATTATAACCTGACTTACTGATGAGAAAACTGAGCCCCAGAGAGGGTTCCAGCTTGACAGTGGCCGAGTCATAACTGCAAACCCAAGTCTGCCAGACTTCAGAGCCTGTGATTTTTCCATCACTGCACACTGCTCTCACAGGAAAGCTTTATGACAAAGCTTGGTGATTAATTGCCAACCTGATTAATAGAAGCAGAACTGGCCTCATCACAGAGTAGGTCTGTTCTTGGCTGCTGCTGCTATTTATTCTGTCTGGTTTTGGACTCAGCACACTAACTTCTCACCCTCATAATGTGATTTGTGTGGGAGCTGATTATAGACTTGTAAAGTATATAGAAGCCATGCAGTGTGTGATTTGTTATTATATGTGTTAAAGACAAGATAGAGAATAACTCAGACACCTTTGCTCCTTCTGACAGGTCTAGTTTATAGATTATGAACTAAATGTGAGCACATTTTCTATCCCCCTTCCAAACCTGCATTTCTAGGTAGAGATTGAAATGTATTCCTGATCTTAGCTGAAACCTTAGGGTTTCCTGTGTGTGTCTGGGCAGCAGGCATTCATCCATCCAATAGTTGCCAAGCCTCTACGAAGTGCCTGGCAATGTCCTCAGTACTGCACACACAAGGACGGAAAGCCACAGCCTTTGTCCTTAGGAAGCTGAGTCTCATTGGAGACAGACATAGGGTTGCCAGATTTTGCAAATAAAAAAATACACAATACCCTGTTAAATATCATAAGCAACATACTTACACTAAAAAAATTATCCTGCTTATCTGAAATTCAAATTTAACTAGGTGCCATGTGTTTTAGCCCATAACTGTAGGCAGAAATGAAAATCCACCACATCTGACAAAAAAAATGGTGGCTGTAATGTTTATGCACATGTGTGCTTAACAGAAACATAGAAGCATACAGCCCAGGAAAGCTTCCTGAGACTGTGTGGGCCAGATTAAAGAAATAATACATTTGGTAGGGGATCTTAAATAAGCTTTGACAGGCAAAGATGGTGGAAAGGAAATTCCAGATGCAGGAGAGCACAGAGTTTGACATAATGCCTGGGGTGTGTGGGCAAGGGAAGAAGGCTAGAAATGAATATGAGGGTCAGGTCACAGAGAGCTTCAGCAGAAAGACAAATGATTCAGAACCTCATTCTGGCATCAATAGGAGACCACCCTATCTAATACTTAAAAAAAAATTTTTTTTTATATACTCAAACTTTGGCCAAGTAGTGTTTCACAAAATGTGGGTCATGGACCAATGTTACTGTGAGAGGTCATTTTAGGTAATAGTTTCTTATAAGTTGGGATAATATGGGGAATGTAGCATTAAATAGCCTTGACTCACACAGGGGAGGGTTTAAATCCCTTTTTTTTTTCCAACTTAAAGCTCTTAATTTTATTTATATGTGTACAACTTAAAAAAATTAATGGACTTTATTTTTTAGGATAGCTTGGGGCTTAGGAGACATTGAGCAAGAATTTCAGTGAGTTCCCATATGTCTCCCCTTGGTCCCTTTTTTTATTGTCTTTCAGTTACTTCTTATGACTCAAGATGAAAGTCTTAATTTGGTGTTATTCTATCCTTTTTTTTTTTTTAAGGTAACTTCTATCCCCAACATGGGGCTCAAAGTCATGACACCAAGAGTCACATGCTCTACCGACTGAGCCAAGCCAGGTGCCCAGATTCTGTTCCATCTTTAACACCTTTCTAATAGTTGTTCTTTGTGTTGGAAGAGAAGGAGAGGAGAGAAGAGGCAGAAAAGAGAAAGGGTGCATGGGTAAGAGAGCATTCGGGCTTTGAATCTTTGACAAACCACAAAAATCAGTTCTTTTCAATGTATTTGTTTATGAAGGCTTTCTTCTACTTCTGGGAACAATATTCGTCTTCCATTTAAGTTCTGATGACAAAAAGCTCTGTTGCAAAATAAATTTATTCCTATACGAGAAATAAATAGGTTGATAATAACAGCGGCATGTGAATGACCAAAGCTTAGGAAATTCAGAGCTAGGCACCCCAGCCAAGGTGTCCTCTTACCTGGTGGCATGCTCCCGCTGAATCTTTTCAGCCTTCCGTGGTTTTCTGGGGAGAAAGGTCTACCTTCTCTGGAGAAGGAATATGGATTGCCTGGGTGAGCAGTGGCTTTACAGGAATCCTGTATTATTGCTCAAATTCTTTCCCTGGCTTCTCTTCTCCGACTTCTCATTCTCATTCCCATCCGGTCACATATTCCTTTTCTTAAAAGTCCTGATGAGAAATATAGTCAAATGGATGCTTCCTTTTAAGAGGATACCAACATGAAAATTCCAAATATGGGGCCATAAAAATTCAATGAAAACAATAAGCCTCAAGATTTTTAAAACCGTGCGTATCCATGACACATCTAAAACTTAACTGGTGATTTTCTGGAACATTCTGAGAGAGAGGACTATTCATTTATGGAAATTTCTCTGAAACCCATTTTCTGGATCAGGGTGCAGGGGCTCGCATGACATCAATGAAAGGATGACCAGTCTTGTATTAGTTCATCTTCCCTTTAGTTTTCCCAAGCGCACCAGGGTTCACATTTGGGCTCGATCAGTTACTAGCAGTGTGACCTTAGGCAAAGAACTTCATCTCCCTGCATTTGTAAATTGAGAACAGTCAATACCTTGAAGATTAAATGAAATAGTGTGTGGACCTCTTGAGCCTCATCATTTATCAAGAGTTGTAACTCGTTTTCCCCATTTAATCTTTGGTTCTATTGCCTCCGTGATAATTGCAGTTGGTCCTTTGATGTACCTTTTTTTTTAATGTTTTTTATTTATTTTTGCGAGACAGAGAGAGACAGCACAAGCAGGGGAGGGTCAGAGAGAGAGGGAGACACAGAATACGAAGCAGGTTCCAGGCTCTGAGCTAGTTGTCAGCACAGAGCTTGACGTGGGGCTCAAACCCACGAACTGTGAGATCATGACCTGAGCTGAAGCCAGAAGCTGGACGCTTAACCAACTGAGCCACCCAGGCGCCCCTGATGTACTTTTAACAGTGGTGCTCAATGTGAGTGTAGATCAGAATAATCTGGATTCCTCTCATGATTCCCCACCCACCTCCAGCTTCTGATTCAGGGTGTGGATTATGTGTGAGAATGTGCATGCCGAACAAGGACCCAGGGGACACTCCTGGTCCCAGAACCTCACTTTGCAAACCCCAGTACCAGGTCATCCCAGACAAGATGAAACCCTCAGGCAATGGCTTTCAGTTGTGACTCACAAGAAACTACTTTGAGAAACATATTCTACAGTGTGACCCTCGTATAAATATACATATATCTGAACAAGTTTCATGAAATGATGGTTGCCATTGCTACAGTAAATGTTCTCTGATATTTCTTGCTTTAAGAGAATGCTGACCCACTAAATTGCATTTTATGAACCATTATTGGATCATGTCTCAGCTAGAAAATCATGTTAGTGCTTGATAAATAAATGCTGCGTTGATAAAAATACAACTCAGAAATAGAACACAAGGCAAAAAATTAAGTGACTTCCCATTCTCTTTTCCTATCAAAATAGAAAGGACATTATCAAAGGCATGGGCTCTTTCCATTTCTAGGCAAGAGAAATCACACAGGAACCTTGCCTGCTGAAATGGGATGGAGAAGACTTGTTTCCAGGGAATTCTCTTGAACTCTGACGTGGCTTGTTTTATTGTTAAGTGGGCCTGAAATCACAGTGAAGGAAATGAAACATCTGCCTGCTCCAACATGCACAGAGATGCTACAAAATGTAAAATGCCCGAGGCTGCCAGCATGATTCCTTCCACATCTGGGCTTCTGTCTACATCTGGGCATGGAACTCATTCCCCACCCTGTCCTCCACTCTAGAGACATTTTTCAGGCTGTTTTTTCCACAGGCCAGACTAGTATAAGCTGACTTTGGTGTACAGATGTCCTTGACTTTCATTCACAGAACTTGTACCTATTACACATTCATACAGAGAACTGGACCTTTCTGTTGTCACCAGCTACATACTGATTTTCCCAGCCACCTTACCCCCCGGCCCCCTTCCCCGCCCAGGGGCCTGCACTCTGAGGATGGGTGAAGGCCTTAGTCAAGGTGATAGGTGTAGTCACTCACTCATATTAGTGCCAGTGCTGGTCTCGTCCCAGGGGCCTCAGCCTGGCCAACAGCTTCCTAGTCCATATTCTTTGCCCTTCCAGCAGCCTGGCCCTCTAGAGCTGGCTAACTCCAGGCTACAGCCCTCACATCTCGTTTGGCCCAGCCTCTGTCTGCGCCTCACCCAGAATTCACCTGGGTGTGGTAGAATGGCATGTCTGGGAACAGGGAATGAGTGACAGGTTCAGGACCCCTGGGCTCTTGCTTTGGTGCAGCGAGGTGCCCCTCTTCTTCTGTCCTGCCTGATGCACTTAGCACATCTGAGCCCAAAGATTTAAAGATTAGGGGCCCTAGAACCTTCCATCCTTGCTCCTGTGGTGAAAGCAGACTTGTGGAAAAGAAAAGCCAGGCTTGATTTTGGCTCTAGAGAGACAAGCAGTTGAACCCCACAAACATAGTGCACAGCTGCCTCACCCCATGAAAGTTCCATCTGTCCTCACCCCCAGCGGTGGGAGTTTGGGCTAGAAAGAAGCAAAGCATCACTAACAATGCTTACTATTTTTATGAAAAAAAGGGACAAAAACTTTCTTGTAACCAAAATGCTCTTGTAATTGTGAAGTGTGAGTCTGTTTGACCTTGAGGCCTGCAATTTGCATAACACTTCTCCCCCTCTTAGGATCTCAGTTACCATTCCCCTGGGAAGCTACATTTCAGAATGAAGACTGAGCAATGAAGAAGAATGAGCTACAGCAATGGTAAGATGATTCAGATTAAAACAGAAAAGCAGAGGACAGAAGAACACAGAAATACCCTGGGTTCCCCATCTCTATCCATTCCTGTTTCTGATCGCATGCAAAGGCTGGCTGTATTTCTGTCTTTGTATTCTATGAATCAAGTGTTATTCTAAATACCCATAACAGTGCTTGGCACAGAATAGGTGCTCAATAAATTTTTACTGAATGATTAAAAGATGCCCCTTTTCTCTTAAGCTAGCAGCTCTTGGCTTGCTCTACTCCATGTCCCAAAGAATTCTAAGATTTTGTCAAAATCTCAGTCATTAATAGCTAGGGGAAAGCTGACTCGACTCTATGACTTCAGATTCCCAGCATTCATCTGTATGTGTGTGTGGATTTTTTTTAATTTATAAAAGAATTTTAGAAAGGCAATGGGGGAGAGAAAAACAACACTGTTCGCATATAACTTGATGCATCAGAGAAGAATTATGTACCACAAATGATGGCTCAATTAGAACTGGGCTCTACCTGTTTGGAGCACACCAGGGCAATGCAGTATTTATTTGTTTCTTGACCACTGTGAAGAGTTCCGTCTTTGGCAATCTCTGGAAAACCTTCTTAATGGCATGGTATGACTTAGCTGGGAAGGGCCTCTGTTGTGAAGGTCATAAAAGCATAACCTAAGAAATGTGCTCAAGTAAATGGAAAGCTAAGTTAGAGAATGAGAGTGATAAATTCTCTGATATCGCAAGCACTTTAAGCAATTTTGGAGTGAGGCTGCAGGAAAGTGGCGTTCAACCTGTAAAGCATTAGGAAGGAGACTGATCGAACATTACAATATTCGCTGCAAATAAGAGCACAAACACATTCGCTGTGGCCTTTTAAAAAGTTGCAAATGTATTTCATATTGGAGATCAGCTTACATTAATTCTTGAATCTTCGCTTCCAATTTTTGAGCATCAGCTCCACAGAATTCAAAAATCTGTTCACAAATACACAAAGGTGAAATATTTATTGATTCATATATCGCAAAGATGTTAAAGCTTTGAGAGGTTTTTGTTTCTGTTTGATAAACTACCCTTATTTCCACTGTCTGAAAAATACTTAAAATATAAACACACAAACACTTATTAAATTCATGATGTTTCAATTACTTGGCATCTTTTCAAAATTGTTTATGCTAATGTTTTGCCAGGTTTACATAGTTCTCCATAATATTCTTATTCTTCTAAACTGATATCTAAAACATATAATATTGTTACAAATGAGAAATCTCAATCATTGAAACCTCTCAGCGCCTTGATGCATTGGTCTTGAGAACTTGTTAATTCATAAACGTGATTTCCTGAAATCCAATGACATGTGATTTCCCGTTCCCTGAATTTTGCCACAGATAATAGTATTATAATTAATTAATTCTAAGAAGCACATTTCCCTTTCAAATTGTCACATCTCTGACTCAGGGTGTATTTCATAGTGGATGGTATATTTTATTTGGAACACTTTTTAGTAATATGTAAAATAATGGTGTACCTGTCAATGGGCATCTTATATTTGGCGAAATATGGAAGTTTAGGACTCTTACCATGCATTGTCACGTTAGTACCAATTACACAAAGTGGTTGTAGAGAAGGCAGAGTGTGGGTAAACTGAGGCTGGGATTGGCTGAAGATTTGAGTTTCCAGTGAGGGAGGTTTCGGGAGCCAGAAATGGTGTTGGGCCTTTGAGGCAGGAGTTGGAAAATTCTAGAACTTGAATGCTCAGTGTATTGCAGAGAAGAAGAAACTGTACCTGCTTCTAATGATTCTGCTTCTCCAGGCAGCATCATTCTATCTGAATGCTGCCTGGGGGCATCATGGTTCATTCTATTTCTTGAAAGTAAACCTCAGACTTGTGACTCTATCTTGATCCTATTTCACTTACCGGCTCACTCACGAATCCATTTCCATAGCAGCAAGTTGCTCTTTTGAGTCTTGAGAATAGGGTTACCTAAGTGTGGGTGCAGAATTTCATGATTTGTCTGGGTTGCCTAGTTTGTACCCATCTCCTCTATAAATAGTTCTCTTGGCATTGGCTGCCAGGGGAGGAAGGTGTCAGAAAGGATCGGCAAAGGTGTCTCTTTTCTAAGAATCAGATGGCAGGTGGATGGTGGCTATAGACATGAAGGGAGTTTCATAGTCTTCTGAGACCAGAGAGGTATCAAGACAACAAGTCCTGGCGAGAACATAGGCAGGGCTTGGCCACCTCAATGACCAGACCTGGGCAACAGTTTTCCGAAGTGATTTTATCAGTTTATATTCCACCAGCAGAGGATGAATGTTCTGGGTGCTCCATGTGCTCCATGTGCCCGACAACACTTATTGCCAGTTCTTTTTCATGTTAGCCATTCTGGTGGCTTTAGGGGATATTAAATTTGCCACCAAACTCCATGGATTTTACCTCCTCACTTTGCCATCGGAGCTTATAACTTGTGTGTCTCCAGTCTTGTGCCCTTTTGTTCCCTCCTCCCCCTTGAAGCTGGAAAACACCAATCCAGTCATGCTATCCTTCTTTGTAAAATTCTTCAGTGTTTTTCTACTACCATAAAATACAAGATCCTCACAGGGATTCCTTGATTTTGTCTTGTCTACCTCAGTTATTTGCCACCTCAAACTCTGATCTTTAGCAACACTTCACAGTTGAATTCATTTATTTATTTAATTTAACAAATACTAAACAAGTGTCTACTATGAACCAAACATTGTGAACATACCAGACAAAAATTCCCCCCTGGAGCTCATATTTTAGTGATAATTTTCTACTGTTGTATTATTATTTTTAAAAATCCTGACACATTCCCACGCTAGTTTGTAACTATTGCTTCTTCCCATATTTCTCACCCGTTAGTCTTAACCAGCCTTCAAGGTTTAACTCAGGAAGTATTTGTGATCTTATAGAACCTGCTCAGGAGTTGATGTTGTTATGTCTGCCACAGTTGACCAAGGATGGGCACTCTGCCTTACTTTTCCCCTCCGTATTTTTAGTATTTAGCTAGGAACCTTATACAGAGTAGGTGCTCTGTTAATGGTTTTAGACCTGAAGGGAGTTGAGCTAAGCTTATTTCTGGTCACTGAAGGACAGATCCAAGACTGTGGGTAGCGTTAAATTTCAGAGCCTGGGTGTTACCTGTTTTATTCTTTGTCCAGTTTGCCAAAGGCAAATGTTATGTGACTCGCTGTCTAGCATGGGGCTTGGCATATAGGAGATTCATGAATGTAGTTAATGAATGAGGAGGAGCTTAGTGATAGAGCTTATTATATAAATAGCTTTCTTTTGAAGAGATATATTTGCAAGGACACTAGCATGTAATTTTTGCCCAAAATACTTTCTCATTTGAATGTTTGACTGTGTCTCTCAAAGGTATGAAGAATTAGGAAGCACCTTTTAATTCTCTTGTCAATGTCATCAGTTTACACGCACTGCTGCCATCCCAGTAATGGCCACTAATGGAAATGATGAGCTTCAGTTGGTGGAGCCCAAGGGGCATGGGGTGGCTATCCATGCAGTACAGAACCACCTATGTTGAATAGTCACTTAAAAACATCTTTATGAACTTTTTAAATAAAGATTTTATCTTTAAGTAATCTTCACCCCCAGTGTGGGGCTAGAGCTCACAACCCCAAGGTCAAGAGTTGCAGCTCCACCAACCGAGCGAGCCAGGCACACCTCATTTTCAAACACACCAAAAGAGAACAATAAAATGACTCCCTACCGCCCACCCCCACTCCTATTTATCCACCCCCATCTAAATAGAGACTTTTTTTATGCCAACAACATTCAGTCACCTACAAAAAGTATATTACTATTAGAAAATGCAAAGGGTCCAGAGACAGGGATCCCTTCCTACCAAATGGACTTCTGAGAGTATCCATTAAGGAGTCTAATGATCCATATATAGGATAATTATAATAAAATACTTTGGCCAGTTGATAGGCAATTTGGTTATGTGAATACTGAAGTTAGCATTGGAGCAGCTGAATGAAAGCTCACCAATTTTCCAGACATCTTTACTGAGTTAAAAACAACAAAATCCTCAACACAACAGCAACAGTAACAACACAAACAATAAAGCCGAAACAACCAACCCACACAAGACACTTATTGGAGGATGGCTGTAGAAATGTTTGTACAATACAGTTTTATAAGCTATATGATGTGCCTTTTCTTAACAAAGGGTTTACTAAGGTATTGTATCTTATTAATGAGATAGGAAGACTATCATGAGAACACTTAATAATACCTCCACCTACTGAGAGCTGGACAGTCTTAATTACTTTTTGATCCCATCTGGGCCTTGTTCTCTGATTCTACCAGACCCATTCCTTCCCCCCAGAATCATCTGCATCACAATGCAGGTGTTTGCACCCCTCCCCCCACATGGACTTTCACAACAGGTTGAGGGGCAGGCCTTGCAAACGCAAGCAGCTCAACTGTGGTTTTTGGAGGTTAGCAAAATCAAACCGAAGGCAGGGTCTCATAGAAATAGTCTGTTTTGAACAGCTTGAATTTATATGCATTTGGATTCAAGAAAAAAGCATATGAAAGTAATCTATTATCTAATTTTTTTCTAATCTACACTCACCTTCAATTTGTTCCAATAGTGAGATTTCAGTAAAGTACAAATTTACTTTCATTTTCTTATAGCTTATTTAGAAACTCTGGCTACGCATCTGTTTCTTAAAGCACTAGTGGCATAAATAATGACTAAAGTGCTTTTCTTCTTCTGTGTTAGGGGGTTGACAAATGTTTTTGTAAATGGACCAATAATACCTATTTTAGGCTTTGCAGGCCACATGGTGTGTTTTGAAACTACTCAAATCTGCTATAGTAGTGTGATAGTAGCTAATGACAGTATTTAAACAAATGGACATGTTTGTGTTCCAGTAAAACTTTATCTATGAAAACTGGTGGAGGGTCAGACTTGACCCTGGGGCCATAGATTGCCAAGCCTATTCTACTGCCATCAGTTGAAGGTGTTGGACAGACACATGAAGCTGTTTGAGAGTTTATTACTCAGTACAATGTGGTTTTCTGCTGAAGGGGGAAAGGAGCATGAGTCTCATGTTGTGGGAATTTATCTTAAAGTCACACTGAGAATAAGGAAAAGTGATTTTGGAATCTGGCCAGAGGGGATGTCATTCTGCCTGTTACTCAAAGTACAAAATGAAAATTTGTTCATGGGGATAATAATTGTTTTGGAGCCATTCCCTTCAATGACCTAATGATCTATACTCTGCATGCTTCCATTGAAAAATCTGCTCAACTGTCCAATATTGGGAAATCCCTTCACTGACTTCTCCCCAAGTTCAGGTGAGCTTATCAATTGAGCCTAGACAAAAAAATGAGCTCATAATTATCCTCTCCCTTTTTGGGGGTGTTCTGCCCAAGGGAGAGCTCTGCTTTCCTTGCTCTGTCCTTTTTCTGGAAAGCATGTCTAAAGCAGGCCTAAAGTAGGTCTGGAAGACCACCACCCTGTGTCCTCACTTTTAGAGCTTGACAAATGTGAAGAGCAGCAATATCTCCTTCACCTAAGTGGGTGAGTTTCTCCTCTGCAGCCCAAGATTCTCCCTTAGGTGGTCATCTCAAAGTCTGGGCTTCAAGGAAATGGTAGGAAGTCTGTTGATATGAGTCCACACCATGGTCTGTATTTAGCACAATTTAGCACCACTGCTCCGTACAATAAAGGTGATATTTTAATTTTCCACATGACTCTGTGTGAGAAGAGTTAACACAACAGATCTGGTTCCTTAGTTCTTGTCTCCAAGGCAAACATGATTGATCTTTCACCAACCCCCCAGGGAATGTGTCCCCTCCCCAACCAAAGTGTTCTTTGTACTAGTGATTGATGATTTTGTTATATATACCTGGAGTGATGGACCAAGCCCAATGGCTCGCTTTGTTTAAACATCAATATTGATGATGTGCACCTGGTTTTACTGTTGGGGTCCTAATTTCCATTGTCATAGCTGGTTGTGTAGCAATGGCTGCCTAGCAAGAAATGTCTGTGCAGCCAGTCCCCACATAAAGTCCTTAGACCCAAAAGAGCATACCTAGGCAGAGATATACCACATATGTCCTTGAAGTTCATTGCAAGAGAGAGAGAGAGAGAGAGAGAGAGAGCGAGCGAGCACTCCTATGTGTTCCTAGCCAAGGAAAGACATTCAAAGCCTGACCTGGACCTCTTCAGACTCTACCATTGCATATCCTTTTCCTGATGCTTCTGCTTTGTATTTTTTGTTGTAATAAATCTTAGCTATAAATATAACCTACTATTGAGTCTTGTGAGTCCTTCTGGCCAATCACTGAATGAAATATTCCTATATTTTAAGAATTTAATATTTAGAGGACAGGGCTAGGACAATGTTGTAAAATTTAAGGGGCTCCCAGAATTCAGTAGTCAAGATAATGGATATTTTAATAAATATTTTAAAGCATTAATGCAAAAAAATCCATAATGAACAAAATATCAAATATTAAGATAAAGACAGGATTTCACCCTATATTTGCAATATCCTGCCTCAATTGCCTCAACCTAATCCCTGCCCTGGAGAAAAGAGGTATACAAACAAGTAAATACTGTCTTTCAGTTGCTAACACCTAGAGTACTATCTTTAGCAGTGGTGTTAAAAGTTGCTAGATGGTGATAAATGCTTGCTGCCCATCTCTCTCTCTCTCTCTCTCTCTCTCTCTCTCTCCCTCCCTCCCTCCCTCCATCTCACCTAGTTCTTGCCCCTTCTAGTCAATTAAACTCTGCCAACATATCAGCTGCTTATGGGGCTGAGTAACTTTTTTTGGTCTGCACCCTTCATAGGCCTGAACACCATGTGAGAGTTTTGGGTTCCCTCCCTCCCCTGCCCCAGGTGGAACCTCTCTATGTATATTTAACACAATCCTTAACAAGTTGAATATCCCTGGGTAGGTAACTCTCTTGAATGCTAAGATGACTTAGCTTAAATGGTCATTGTAGTTATTCAAAGGGTTTTAGAGGTCTCTCCTAACCACTTTTTCCAAATTTGTATTTCTTCCTACATTTTCAGGGAGATTGGTACACAGATTATGGGGCTCTAGCAAGAGTTGTATTTTATAGCATGCACCAAGTCCAGTGCTAAAGTGCTTTATATATTATCACAAATTTTCTGGATGACAGTTCAAAGACACATGATATAGTCTATTTCACAGAGAAGGAGCCTGAGCTCAATGTGGTAAATGGACATAATCAAGGTCACCCATGAATAAGAAGCAGACTTGGGACTCAACCCACAGCTGTCTGACTCCAGAGATGGCAAAAACTAGCCATAAACACTCTTCTGGGCGTGGGTCAAGTATTGTTTTTTATGAATTTGAAAAGTGAGCGTGTGGGAGGGTGATTCTCCAGGGCCCACCATCAATCCTGTCCTCTTTGGAGCATACCCCGGCACTGCCCATTGGAGATTCTTTTCATCTCTGTGCCTGCATCAAGGAGGGTGATTGTTGGAAATGAGTTGTATGACCTCAGCAGGAGCCCTGCTGTTCACAAGCAAAGGGGAGGAGCTTCCTCCCACTGGATATGAGCTGCAGTGAGCTAGAATCAAGGGCAAGATAAAATAACAAAACGATTAAGGCATGCTTCCGTATGGAGACGGTAAGCAGGGAATTGCAGGCAACTACAGATAAGGGAGGCTATTGCATTTGAGTAAAGGAAGTAATCCTGAGATTATTGGCAGCAATAGAAAAAGAAAAACCTAAGGGATTCCTTACGCCTCTGATCTAATGCAAGGGAGTAGATCAAGGGAGGCAAATATTCTCCACACTCTGTTCTATGAGGAATAATCACCAGGCTTTTTACACAATGTACATTTTAAAAGGTATAATGGACAGTGGTTCTTTGCCAGATGTTTTACCAGAAATGTGAGTACATTTCTTATAACATCCCTTAATAGAAACCGGACTCAAAGTTGTTGTTTTACTACCAAATAGTACTTAACTGCTTCTATAAGTCTATTTTCAGTTGTGCTATCCCAGATGAAAGAGAGATGGAAATGGTCTCAAAGAAATGAATTTAATTTTTTTCTACCCCCAGGAGAACAATGAATGTCACTCCTAGTCAATTCTACTGAGGAGGGAAATTCATATAGACTAGTCCTGTTGCAGGGCCACACCCAATTTTCTCTCAATTTTCCATTGATTTTTCCTCTGTAGACCATTGCAAGGTAGAACCTGGGGGTGATTTCAGAGGTCTCAGGTTTTGACTGTAGCTCTGGATGTAATGGTAGAAGTGTGGCCCCTCCAGAAGCCCTATATGGATGCTCCCATACGAAATGCTGAAGTTGAGTGAAAGAGGCAAAAAGATTTGCAATACTATCTCTTTAGGATCTCTTGCCCCCATTTTTTTTTTTTTTGCTGTTGCTTTTGCACAGAAGACTGATATTCTTTCTTAAATAGAAGCCTGTATTGTGAATATTTTCTGCAGGTTTTGAAATGATTTCTAAATTGATCCAAGTATGAATCTTTCTGGAGATATGTTTATGCATACTGTAAGAGTCACCTTAAGGTGGCGACCGAGAGGCCATTCTGCTGTAGTTCGGAGAAGAACTCCGTGCACCGACGACCCCCACCCATCACCTGCAGACCTGGAATGTCCCGCGCCAGTTTGAAAACAGCCAATCATGAAGCTCCAGCTTCCCATCACCCTGACAGAGGAGGCAACCTATTCCATCCTGCCACTACCTGAAATGCCCTTATTTGATAATCTGCCCTCCCAAGATCAAACCCAGAACCCGCCTCACCCATAAACCCCCCCCCCCCCCCCCCCATCGCCTATCAGGCGCGACTTCCCTGACTCCCCACTCCCGGTCACGGAACATCGCCCAGGAATTGCAGATCCCAATAAAGGCTTTCTTGGCTCCATAACTCGGTCCCTTTCTTTCCTCTCATCTCTGCCTCCATCTATTAAATCTTACACATACAAAGTTTAGAAGTAGATTATTTGTATATTATGACATAAATGATCTCAAGGGTTTTTTTAATAACTTCATAACGAGGATGCTAAGTCAGTAATATTCAATGAGACAATTCTCAAGAAAATATATTGGGAAAGGGGTACCCATTTTATAATCAGAGGCTGGCTAGCTGACTCTGGAGTTAGAATATAGGCAGGTGGATCAGCTTAATGCTGTGTGTCATTGATTCAGTTAATTTTATTTTCCATTAGCTAACTGGCATAAAATTTAAAATTGAGAGCCTTCATGATGCCTAAAATACAGGCATTTTGTTCCTTCAATTCAAAAGGGATCCATAACCTGTAGAAACCAGTTAAGAAATAATTTAACTTAAGAGATCACCCTCTGAGTTCTTCCACCTCCATATAGAACTGAGACTAAGCAGGATCAAGCCTTTTCTCAAAAGCAGAGCTAAGGATTTGCTCAAGATCCTAGACACAAACTCAATTTAGAACCCAAAGTCTTGTTTCATAAAATGTAGAAGAAACTGTTGAATGGCAGCAGACCTTAGACAATATCATTGGCAGGAGAGATGAAACCAGAAAGCCATTCTGAGCTGAAGAAAAACCCTCCCTGAGTCAGACTGACGTGAGGACAGAGTCAGCAGGGGAGGCAGAGCAGACAGGGATGCAGGGCCAAGACAGCAGCTTTCCTTTCTTCATTCACTTGCTCACTCACTCATGAATCAACACAAGAGTATTTTCCACCTAGGTGGATTCTTCTAGACATTGACTTGAACTCCTCCAGGTGCTGGAAATAGTATGAGAAAAAATACATGAAGTTAAGGTCTGAGTCAAAAATAAATGGGCTTGGAAAGGTAGATTGGGTCAAAATTATGAAGAAATTTGAATGCCAGACTTGATTAGGAGGGTTTAGTCTTGATTCTGCAGACAACGGAGGGGAAGGGGTATCCACTTTAAATAAGGGAATGACACACATGGAACTGTGCCAAGATCTATTTAGAAAAGAGAATAGAGCTATGGCATGAACTTGGAGGTGAGAGGGCCTATTGCACTTGTTCATGTTAAAGGTCATTACAACTGAAACTATAGGTAGGGATGAAATTACTAAAGGAGAGGAGGTAGACTGGGACAAAGAACCTTAGGAAACACTTATATTTTGGGACAGCAGGAGACAAGCCAAAGGAGAGCTTGGGGAAAGATCAGGGATGGAAGCCAAAAGACAAGGAAATTTCCAGAATACAGAAACCGATTAGTTACAGTACTTTTGTATAACCAAGGAATATAAGGATTGAGAAATGGCTATTTGAATTAGGTGCTGAATGATCCTTGGTGACGTTTAAAAGAGCACATGAAGGAATAAGTGGAAACAGAATTGTAAAGCAATAAATATATTCTACTTTTTCAAGAATTAGATCATGAAATGAAGGAGGGAAACCTGAGAGAACATTAATTTTGTCATTAGAAAGTTTTTGGTTGCAAGTAACCAACCAAAGCAACCCCAAGGTCTATATAACTCAAGAATCTATGGGAGTAGTTCAGGCTTCAGGCATGGATAGATTCAGGGTTCTATCAGTGCCACTGGTATTTCCTGGTTTGACTGCTTTTCATCATACGGTGGCTTCACTTTCATGTTCCATGTGGTGGCAAACTAGCTATAGTAAATTCAGCTTCATATCTTCCCAAGTTCAAACAAATCCAGTGAAAGTAAGAGAAGGCTTTTACCTGCTGCTTAAGCCACATCCTAGGATTAGTTCCGCTTGGGCTTAGACTGGCTTGATGGGAGTCAAGGATGGGCCTGGAATTCACTCATAGGTCTAACCCTGGAGATGGAGCCCTAAGGAGATACATGGACCAAGGATGGGAAAGGGAATGGTTCCCTGGAAGAAAATCAAAGAACTGTTGAGAGAGAATGAAGAATGGCTGACGTTTGCAAAAGGGAGTGTCCAAACACCAGGTTTGAAAAAAAGAAAACTGATGGATAGAGGCCTGGAGCACAAGGAAGGGAAGGTGATCCAGGTATAGTGGATGAAATCCACTTCAAAAGAAGGACACGTTCCCATTTCTGAGATGGAAGAGGAGGCGAGAATAACAAAAAATGACACATAAACAATATGATATGCGGCGGTGGTGGTGGGGAGCTGAGGGCGCATGTGCTCAACAGCTTCACTTTCAAGTAAACACTCAAGAGAAGTAATAGGCAGTGTTAATTCTTTTTGAAAAATTATTTAAATCTATCGTGCCAATTATATTATTATAGCAAATATGCAACAAATAGAAGCTGAAAATCAAATTCTATGGCTAGTGTATCAACTACTTTCATTTTTTATATGGTAGACACAATCGTCACAAAGTTTAAGCATGAACGTTTTTGCTTTACATATGGTCTTCCTAATGCTTCGAATTGCATGTTATTTCATCGAGTAGATGCATCACAAATCACTGAGCAGTTCCACTAGAAAAAACATTTAGCTTACTTTATAGTTTATTAGAAGTAATACTACCATTACTATGTACTTAGCTGCTTATTTTTCCTAGTGGTATTTCTGTAGCAAAAGTTCCCCAAAATGGGATGACTGTGTGACCAGGAATAAAGAGTTTGTTCCTCTTAAGCGTATTACAAAGGTATGTATAATGTCAGTGCTCCCAATCATACATGGAATTACTAGTTTTATCACACACGAAGTATTCTAGACATTTTGCTTCATTAATATCTTTTTGATAACAACGACTATAATGTGCTGAGCACTTATACACATCAGGATTGATCTACAAACTTGAGTCATGTAAATTCATTTCTTTTCACAACACCCTGTGAGGGGGAAAAACTGATGATCATTGTTTTTACAGACAAGGAACCTAAGATCTAAGGAGATTCTTAAGGAAAACGCTAGAAAGTGATAGAATGAGTATCTGAACCACAGAAACCTGAATCCAGAGACTGCATGCTCAACCACTAGGCTATACTGAGTTGTGATTGTTTTTGATTAACATTTCCCCAAGTGTGGCTAACAATCTGTATACATTTGTGTGAGAATTTTATCATGTCCTCTTCTGTGAGATTCTTTTTTAATGGGTCTGCCCCAACAAAAGGGATAGATAATACAGGGATACTAGTGGATATTTCTTATGGATTTGAATACCTCAGATGGTCTGAATGGGGAGAGTTTTTATAATTCATGTATTTTTTTGTATGCCTTGCCAATATGGAAAGTCATAAAGTAAGCATTATGTTGCTAAATATTAAAAATAAATGCAGTTGTTTCATCCATCCAGGATACCTCAGTCCTTTTTTTTAAAGACTCTGATGATTCTATAGTCAACTCTGCCAGTTACCATGGAAACGTACCTTCTGGGTTTGCTTGAACATCTGAAATGTGGGTACTGAGTTGATGTGATACTCTTGGGCCAACTCCTGGGAAAGGAAAGAAATGGCATGAGGTCATAATTTTGGTATCCTCTCTCTATACGGAGCCCAGAACTTGGTGACTTCTCGGGAGGCATGTCTGAAAGCCAGGGACAGCTAACACTTTACAGATTCTCTTGCCCAGCATTTTTCTGGCACGTCTTCAAAGCTTCCAGGAATGTTACAATAGAAAATGGCTGCTCCTCACATTCCTGAGGCTTCCCATCCCAGAGTCTTAGGAGAAGGCTGAGAGATGGAGGCCGAAATAGATGAAGGATGAAATGAGCTCTATTTAAAAGAAGTGAGGGGCACCTGGGTGACTCAGTCAGTTAAACATCCAACTTTGGTTCAGGTCATGATCTCATGATTGTGGGTTTGAGTCCCATGTCTGGCTTTGTACTGACAGTTCAGAGCCTGGAGCCTGCTTCAGATTCCGTGTCTCCCTCTCTCTCTCTACCCCTCCTCTCCTCATACTCTGTCTCTCATTCTCTCAAAATAAATAAAGATTTAAAAAATTAAAAGAAGTTGTGAAAGATTACAAAGAAACCTCAGTGGAACCCAATATGGAGATTAGCATATTGCAAAAATAAGGAAGAGTAAAGGTATTTTTATAATGCACACTTAAGACATGGCGTGATCTCCTGGTCTTGCATTTCAAGTAAGGTTTACATGTCTCTTTCTTGTAAACCCTCCTCCCCACTTCACTGCCCATCTTTGTGAAAGATGAACCAAAAGACAAGAAAATATACCAGAATTCTAATTATTTTAATTTATTTACAATCTTCTCTTAAAAACCCATTTTTATCTTGTTTAGAGTCAAAAGAAAAGTAGCCACCCACAGGATCAACAGAATTGGACTTTTCTCTCTAATATACTTTTCTCTCTAAAGCAACATAATGCTTTTATGGGTTGAATCTCGTCCCTGCTCTCTATAACAAATACATACACACACACTCACACACACACTTTCTCTCTCTCTCTCACACACACATACACACACACACACACTAAATTATAGTTTTCATAATCACAGCAATGATAATAAATAAATTACTGTTAAAAAATTGTGTATTTTTTTCACCTAAAAGGGAAAGAGCTATAACCAAAAAGGTAGACAATAACGTGTTGATGAGCATGTGGAGAAATCAGAGACCTCACACACTGCTGGTGGAAATGTAAAATGGCGCTAGATATGTGCCCAAGAGAAATGAAAATATATACCTAATTGTTTATACCAGTATTACTCCTAAACGTCAAAAGATGCAAACAACCTAAATGTCCATTAAGTGATGACTGGCTAAATCAATTGTGGTATATCCATATAATGAAATATTATTCACCAATAAAATGGAATGAAGTATTGCTACATGGAGGAACCTTGGAAACTTATGCTACATGAAAGAAGCTAGTCACAAATAACCGCCTATTGATGATTAAATTTATATGCAATGTTCAGAATAAGCAAATATATAGACAGAGCATAGATTTATGGTGGCCCAGAATTGGTACAGAGGAACTGGGGGTAACCAGTAGAACTCCAAGAATGTTTGTTTTTGGTTTTGTTTGAAGTGGGTATAATGTCCTAAAATTGATTGTAGTGATGGTTGCAGGACTCTGTTAATGTCTATAAAGGACAAAGAGATGATGATCCTAGATGTATACTGAATGCATAGTATATGATTCAGCTTACAGGGCATTTAAACACTGTCACACTTCAATAAAGCTTGAAGGAAATGGAAGAAATGAAACTTCTTATGATATTCTGGATACTATGTCACATATTTTGTGGATTTTATCTCATTTTATATTCTGTTAGGTATTATTTGCTGTGTTTTACAGATGAAGAAACTGAAGTTTACAGAGTTAACTGATAAGAGGTCACAAAACTAATAAAGAGAAGAATAGGTAAATAACAGATTTTTTTTTTTGGTTATTCTGAAGTTCAAATTCAATCCAATATGTACAAAGATCACTTGTTACTGTTTTTTTCCTAGTTGTAAATGAACAAATGTTAGGAAGAATAATTTTTTGGTACTGTGTATATATTAATGAGGCACATTTTAAAAATACATTTTTTACATGTTTGAGAGAGAGAGAGAGAGAGAGAGAGAGAGAGAGAGAGACAGAGAATGAGTGGGGGAGGGGCAGAGAGAGAGGGAGAGAGAATCCCAAGTGGGCCTCATGCTTGGCATGGAGCCCAACCCAGGGCTCAATCCCACGACTGGGAGATCATGACCGGAGCCAAAATTAAGAGCTGGATGCTTCACTGACTGAGCCACCCAGGTGCCCCATTAATGCGGCACATTTTGACTAAGGACATGAAGTTGATTATTTTGGGGGAAGGTGAGGAAAGGAGGCTCTAGGGAGGGATGGGGGAAAGAATTTCTTGGAATTCCTTGTGACGTTTTAAAAACCCCATAAAACCCATAAGCTACCACCAGAGGAAAGCAAGATATAAATGTATTGAGCTGTGTTTCAGACATTGATTAATAATCTCCTACAAGGGTGAAAACCACTTTTCACCTTGAGCCCACCACCACCCAACTGGTTTTGTTGAGCAGAGCCAATTCTGCTGAGCAGGATTCTGGGGCAGAGCCCAGGGTAAATGAAGAAAAATGTTAGGACTGAGTATTGAAGTCTGTCTTAGTAAGGGAGGGGAGGGGACAGTGGGAGAGTCACATACTTGCTGGGTTTTGTTTTGAAAATTAATACAACATATAAGAACATTATGAGGACGTTTACTGCCATTTATCAGGAAAACATTATGAGATTGTACTCAACTTAAAATTGATTATATAATCGTCGAAGTGCTGTCAATGACACTGCATTTGGATTTTATGTATCCCCACAGAAGGATATAAGATTCTTACCTTAGAATCATCCACATCCACATTAGCAAACATCACATTTCCATACTGCAGAGACATTGCCTTGAAAATAAAATAATACAAATTCCCTATTAGCTTAGTGTTAATACTAAATTACATACTAGAATTACACACTTGTCTTTTGGCATAAAACACACAATGAACCAAAAGGTTGCTCATGAGAGCTAAGCATCACTCTGGCATTTCACTACGGCCTAGCACCAGAAGCACCAAAGTCAACTATGGGATGATTCAGGTCAAGCAAAGATCAGTGGCAGAACCAGAGTCTGAACAACCAAACTGCAGATCAGAGTTTCAAATCTAGGAATGGACATGAAGTGAAGAAATAATGACATGTACGCTGTGGGTTCAGACTTACCCTGCAGGGTGGAGGGATAGATAGATTTTTCCTGGCATGGCATAAGGTGGAGGGCTGCCTCTAGTTGTCTTCAACATACAAATCCCTTAGGGGCATCTGGATGGCTCAGTCAGTTAAGCATCTGACTCTTGATTTCAGCTCAGGGCATGATCTCCTGGTTGGCGGGTTGGAGCCCTGAATCAGGCTTGATGGTGATGGTGTAGATAGAACCTGCTTGGAATTCTCTCTCTGCCCCTTCCCCACTCTTGCGCTCTCTCTCTCAAAAAACAAACAAAAAAACCTTAAAAAAATTACAAGAAAAAAAATTACAAATGCCTGAACCAGATACCCAAACTCTGCTTTACCTTCACCTCTTGCCAGGCTTTTTGGGAGGGTCATATGACTGGGGTGATACAAAAATATGTGTGGGGACCCCTGGCCTAATTGCTTTTCGCTTTATTGCCATCTTCCATGCTCTACTTTCCAGGATCCTTTGCCAGCTGTCTTCCGTGTAGGTTTTGCCAATGGGATGCGTTTGGAGGAAAACAAGGTGTGAAGAGGAATGAAACAACTCTCTCCTGCTTCTGTTTTGTTCTGAAAGCACCTTTGGGAGCAGTGGTGACAAAGGTGTTGGTAATGGGTCTGGGGGTAGTGGAAGCAGCAGCAGCCTGTAAGTATCAGCTCTTGAGGTTGGTTTTTTTTTTTTCCTTCAGACAGCTGCATTCATACTTTAAGGACACTTAAAAACATCTTGGTTTGTTTGCTTTACCATCGTATCTCAAGCATTCCCAGTGACCTATTTCTTTTTTTTTTTAATGTTTTTTTTTTTTAATTTATTTTTGAGAGACAGAGAGCGCAAGCAGGGGAGGGTCAGAGAGAGAGGGAGATACAGAATCTGAAGCAGGCTCCAGGCTCTGAGCTAGCTGTCAGCACAGAGCTGGATGCGGGGCTCAAACCCACGAACCATGAGATCATGACCTGAGCCAAAGCCAGACGCTTAACCGACTGAGCCACCCAGGCGCCCCTCCAGTGACCTATTTTACATGGGACCTCTCTCTAATGGGACCTCTCTCTGATGGTAATGGGTGTCCAGAGACAGTGGAGACAGGGAGATGGAGCTGCCACCAGGAGCTGCTCCCACTGAGAAGCAGGAAGAAGCATGCCATGGATTAGGTGGATATGTGCAGAGCTCTGTTGGCAGGCGCTCTCTCCAGTTGTCCGTTCATGGTTTGTGACTGAAGTGGGAGCTCTTTCTTCAGTGGCCCACCAAGATTGTGAGAATGGAGAAAAACTCTTAGATAACAGATACAAAGCCTTTGGGATTTCAGAGTATTCTTCAAATAAAAAAAAAAAGAAGCTGATTTTGGTCAGCAGTAGCTCAATGCCTGGGAGGAAAATGGTGTCTCCCACAAACTCTAGAGCAGTTGACTCGCACTTTTCAAGTCTGAAGATATACGGATGCTTCCCAGTAGGAGTCATGGGAATAGGTGGACTGTGTGGATATCGAATTCTCTTTATGAAGGTTTCAGAGCCTCGCAAGTCTATCAGGAAATAGGGAATATGGCAGCTGTCATTTTGCATCAAGTAGTATCCAGAAGACATGGCATACATATGGTTCTTTGCTAGGTCAGGGTTCCCCTATAGACATTGCTTTCCCTTATTATCTCACTCCATGCACCCAGGACCCCTTCTCTGCCCCCCAAACTCTTCCTTCTGCTCTGTTCTTCTTCATATGTAGCCTGCTACCATTTGCTTACCTATTCTGCTGGTCTTAACTCTAAAATATCTCCTGAATTTGATCTTTTATTTTTTTCTCCAAAACTACTGCCCTAGTTTTGGCAAACCTATCATTGAGATTATTGTCACTTTGGGTTACCTGCCTTCAGTCTTTCTAAACCATTCTTATATAGCACTGCTAAAAATAATCTCTAAAACCGCTATTTGACCATGGCAAAACCCTTTTAAAAACTCTTCTGTTTTGACTATCTACAACAACTCATTACATCGTAACACAAGGTTCTTCTTGATTTGGCCTCAACTTTCTCTTCAAAGCTCATTTGTCTCCACTCTGCCACATACACTGTAAGTCAGCCTCATAGACTACTTGCCATCTCATGAACACACCACGTAATTTCTCAACAAATTGATAACTTCTCCTTTCCCAGAAATCCTCCTATCAGGGTACTATGTCTGGTGATCCTCTTAGCGCAGGGTCAGCAAATTGCACCACGTAGAAGAAATCTGGGTCTCCACATGGCCTGGTAAAGTACATCTTATTGGAACACAGTTTGCCTGTTGGTTTGTGCATTGTCATTGGATGCTTCTGCATGATAACAGCAAAGCTGAGTAGTTATCACAGAGACCATCTGGCCTGCAAACCTGAAGACATTGACTGTCTTGTCCTTACAGAAGTTTAGCTGACTAATTTCCATTCCACCTTCCCGCAGTGCCAGGAAAGGAAAAGAGGTAGAGATTCCTCAGACTGCCTTGCAGCTAGGGTTCTGGATGCAAATTGGTTTTACCAATTAGATACACGTAGGAGAGACTTGGAAGACAGAGGTGAGACAGCAGCTACCTTCTTCTTGTCTTCCTTGTCTTCCTGGCTTCTTATCTTCGGAAAGCAAGACTGTGGTATTGAAAGTGGTTGTGCTGGAGGCAGCAGCAGAAGACAAATCAGGATCTGGTGCCCGGACATCAGCTTCCTGAACGTCCCGAGCTACTTGCGGCTGCAGAAGCCTCCTGATCCTGGTTTTGATTCCCACCTGCTGCTCTCCCACATAGATCATGGCCTCCTATCTATACCCACTTCTGATTATGGCAAAGTTCAGATTCCCAAAAGTGGATCTCTGGTGTTCTAAGAGAGTCATACCTAGAGCCTATTCATCTAGTCTTCCAATAAATTTATAAGCAATTAATTCCTTGTATTAAAATGCTTTTCTGGTTAGGGATGCCTGGGTGACTCAGTGGGCTAAGTATGTGACTCTTGATCTTGGCTCAGGTCATGAGCTCATGGTTTGGGGGTTTGAGCCCTGTGTCAGGCTCTGTGCTGTCAGCTTGGATTCTCTCTATCTCTGCCCTGTACCCCACTGCTTTCTCTCTCTCTCGCAAAAATAAATAAATAAACATAAAAAAAAACCTTTTCCGTTTAATTTGGTTTCTGTTGCCTGCTTTGATCTTTGACTAATAAAGTGACCTAGAAGAAGTGAAGTCTTTTCTCCATGCCCTTATGTACTAGTTTAAAAAAATTACATGCATGGTACATGAATACATTATCATGCAAAAGTTCAAACATCACAAGAAAAATAAAGCAATCCAAATTTAACACTCTTTCACTGAAAAAAACCTTCTTTGATATGCATCCTTCTGTTCCCCTTTTCTCTACATACATGTGTATTATATATATACACACACATATATGTGTCTGTTTTATATAAATGAAACCATGCTACATAAATTTTTCTATACTGTATGCTTTTTACTTAACACTATGTTGTCTTTGAGATGATGCCACCATTCCATATGGGTCTACTGGATTCTTTTTAACATCTGGATACCATTGCAGTATGGATACGCCAAGATTTATTTTAAAACTATATTTGCATTAGTCTGGATTCCAACAGGAAACAGATGGGACATCATTTGGGAGGTTTATCTCCAAAGGGATGACTGTGACCATGAAGGCAGGAATAGGCATGGGAAGAGCTGCAGGAGCCTGGACAGAAAGTGCAGAGCTGTCAACCTCCTTATGGCCAAGGTATGAAGGAAGAATTACTAAGCCTCAGATTTCATTGCACTTTCTGAAAATGCCCCATGTTGGCTGTTGGAATTTGATCAGCTCTGACTTTGAGGCATGTGAGTATATTTATACCCTGGAAGCTGAACACTGAAGACCTTCTTTACTTGAGTATCAGGATAAATAATGTGAGATAATAAAATGCTGCTTCTGGATATTCCCATAATTTTAGGCAGAGAATGGATGTTGAGATGTCATGTAACCAATTTCTCTATTTAAATATAGGTCTATTTTGTTGTATTTTTTAAGCTTATTTATTTATTTTTGAGAGAGAGAGAAAACAGGGAAGTGGCAGAGAGAGAGAGAGGGAGAGAGAGAATGTCAAGCAGACTCTGCACTGTCAGCGCACAGCCCGATGTGGGGCTCGAACTCACGAACCACGGGATCATGACCTGAGCCGAAACCAAGAGTCAACGCTTAACCAACTGAGCCACCCAGGCACCTCTGAATCTAGGTTTATTTTTAATTAACTGTCAAAAGACTGTGGTTAGAATGGATTTATGTGGATTTAAGAGTTCAAGTTGAAATGGTAGAAACCTTGCTGAAAATAAACCAGAGTGTTTTCAGTAGTGTAGAGAAATCAAAACTTGTTTAAATTTGAAGAAATAAGTTTTCACAAAGTTGGCCATAAGTGAACCTTCTGAATGAGGAGGAGAAATGAAAATGCCCTCAAGTGCTTTCTATGGCATGTGATACAAAAATAAATAAAATAGTTAAAACTTTTAAATGGGGCAAAAAGGAAATAAACTAGATAAAATATTGTAGACATTAAAATTGTAATCAAGAGACTCTACAAAAACATGAATGACTGTGTACATAGAAAAAAAACCTGAATATAAATATATGCTTACAACTAAGAATATTTTACTAAAATATTTTATAAAGTAGATCAGACATGAAAGGAAAATAAAAAACATATGTTCTGATAATAGGGTTGAAGGATGGGGGAAGTTTATTCTTTTGTATTAATAGTTAAAAATAAGTATCATGTTTTCTTATAATCTATTCCAATATTTGGAAGTTATGAATTCTGGAACTTTGGTAAAATGTCATTATAATGAATAATCCATTCATTTGTACAACTGTACTCTTTTGTACATCTGGGTTTTCCTTGCAGAATTATCCATAGACAAGTAGTATTAATCTTCTGGTGTGTGTACTAATGATCCAAACAGATCTTGGTATATTTAGCTTTGGGATAATCAGGATGCTTCAAAAAACTGATTCCATATGTCTAATAAAGGTAAACTTTTAAGATTTACTGAGAAAATTATTAGGGGATTTAAAATTCCTTCTAAAACTATGAAATATATACAGATGATACTTACACGAATAAGAGGATAAATCCTTTTGCAAGGACCACACCATTTTGCTGAAAATTCAACCACCACAAGTTTGCATCCAGCGGCTTTCAAAAATGTTTTTAATTCATCCTGACACCAGAACACAAATGAAAAACATATGCATTATCACTGAATCTCAAAAAGCCTTGCAGAGAATAAATGTTCCTCATTTACTGACATGAAGAACTTCAATTCGTGAAAACCTTAATGAGGTATTCCCACCCTATCATTCTCCAGAGGACACACCTTTCCTAAAGGTCCCTGAGGTCACATATATTGATCCTTGGAAGTATACGTAAGTGAGGGTAAATCTACAAAAAAGTGATTAGGAGTGTATTTGCCAAATGGTAGGTGGTAATGGTTGATTACCTCTGGGGAGAAGTGATTTTGGCCAGTGAGAGATAAGGGGTGAGGGGTAGTAGTGGATGGTTGTTCAAGGTGGACATCTAGATTTGATTTTTTTAAACAAGGACCTAAACATGCATTAATGGTGAAATATCAAAGGAGAAGTAATCTAACACCTTGAATCATTTTTTGTTTTTGTTTTGGGAGGAAATCATTACCAAAGCTGTAGTCAAAAACCATATATTTAAGGATTTGACATGCTTCTTGCTTAATGTCTTAAGCAAATTTTCTATCAGTTGTCCAGATCACCTAAATAAACGTTTCCCTTCCTGGAACCTCAAATTATTTTATCTAAACTTCCTTGCTTTATGAACACTGATTGTCCACACTAATTATTTCATGTATGGCTTCTCTCCCCCAACAAATCCCTACAGAATTCAATCCTGATTCGCTCCTGAACCTCCATGGCCTCTGACAAGGCACATGGTAAGTGCTCATGGAGTGTTTAGTTGATGAATGATTTGCTAATATACAGTGTTCTGTTCAAGATTTATTTCTCCTTTTCTCATTGGAATTACAACAATAGTAACTAATTTACTCTGTGCCTGGTGTTCTCACTTTTAATCTTTATTATTCATTATCTCTATTTTACAGATGAAAAACAAAAGTTTATTATTGTCTCCCAGTCAACCGCTGGTGAATGGTATAGTTGGGATTGCTGACCTAGGCAGCCCAACTCCAGAGTCCATTTCCTTAACCACTACACAAAATCATCTCCTGAGTTCTTCCTAGTTGTGGGGCTCCCTCTCCCTCTCGTAGCCCAAATCCCATCATGTGCTCATCCCTCGACCAATCATTAAGACAGGAGGATGAGATCACTAATTAGATCATGTCCAGCAGTGCCTATCACGGGAATTAGGGATGGGGTTAATTCCATTCTAATGGCACACTGCTCTGTAATAGGAGAATCTTGACAATTATGTTGCCATTTGATTTAGTTTCAAGCAGGTGAAACGGACAGTTTAAGGAAGATATGCTCTCTTCCTTTACCCGTATTCCTCTAGGGTAGGGGGTACTTAACTCCTCAGAGAGCCATGCCAAGCCCCAATTTCTCACTTTCTTCTGAAATTATGTAGTAGATGCCATCCTCACAAGCCCTAAACACCCTCGCTTCTCAGTAGTTGCTACAGTGTAAGCTGGCTTAGGTGGATCCCTGAATTTGACTTGGCTAAGTTCTCTGAAGGGAATATGTATTCCCCATCGGATACATATTGATTTGACACGTACCTATCGAGACCCGTGCTGTGCCAGGCAACGGACACACTGCTAGCACAGAGCTGTGAACAAAAAAACACAAACTTCTCCCTGCCTTCATGGAGCTTACACTTAGAGGGGTAAGCTGATGGTAAAATCAATAAATAAAATATGTAGTATGTTAGTGATCATTGCTAATAAAGAAAAGAGGAGAAAGATAAAGCAGAAAAGGAAATGACTGGCTTAGAGTTGGAATCTGGGTGGCCATGGTCTGCCTGGAATAGAAGGTGACATTTAAATACAGACATGAAGGAGACAACAGGCCCTCAGGAGAGGTCTCCAAGGAGGAGGTGAGAGAGGGCTTCTCAGAGGGCTAGTGAGACCCTGGGTTATTCTGTGAGATTCCTGGAAAATCAAAAAAAGAAGTTCCAAACGCATTAGCAAATGTGTGCTATTTTAAAACATTTTCTTATAGCGAATCTACATGGCAATGCCTTCTTTCCATCTGGTCAGCCTCATTTTTGTGACCCTACATACAGATGCATTTGGGGTCAATGGCAAAAGTCTAAGTCAGAGGGTGCTGATGGATGGCAAGCCTGGGCCCTAGTCCTTCCCTCTTCCCTCCAGGTCCAGGTCCTCCAGTACCAGGGCCTGACATCAGAATGTCTGGGTTCTAATGCCCACTTCACTCCTAAATGGAGTAGGACCAGAACCACTCTTAAAAGCAATTTTCTTCTTTATAAATAAACAATTCTCCCTGGTCTATACATGCATTTAGATTTTTGTGGCAGTAACGTTGGACAATGGATAGAAAGTGACTTAATAAAATACCACCTAAGGAACTGTCGATACCATAGGCTGTCATTTTTCCTACCCTATTCCATAGGCATGTCCAAGGTTTCTGCTCTTTTACAATAAGAGAAATACATGGATTTGTACTTTCATAGAATGTTCTGGGTACAAGTAAGGTGGAATCACGTACAGGAGGGGACATGTTAAGAGTTGGTCTGGGGGGCCCCCGGGTGGCTCAGTTGGTTGAGCGTCTGACTTCGGCTCAGGTCATAATCTCACCATTCCCGAGTTCAAGCCCTGCATTGGGCTCTGTGCTGACAGCTCAGGGCCTGGAGCCTGCTTCGGATGCTGTGTCTCCCTCCCTGTCTCTGCCCCTCCCCAACTTGTGTTCTGTCTCTCTCTCAAAAATGAATAAACATTAAAAAAAAAATTTTTTTTAAAGAGTTTGTCTGGATTCAGCTAGAGTCAGAGCAAGAAGTGAGAACAGAGAGGAACAAAACCATTTTGATCAATTTGTCCCATGGCTACTCTCCAGATAGTGCCATCCCACCAGCAATGGAAAGAAGAGCCATAAAAAACAAACGAACAAAGAAACAAACAAACAAACAAACTCCCCTTGCTACTGAGCAGTGAAGGAATAGGATTAGAGAAAATCATTCTTAGAGTTTATCAAGTCTGCTCTCAAGGTGGTTTCTTCTGAAATATCAATGAAGCCAAAAATAAATACTTGCCTTGTCTTTAATAATCTGAACCATGATTTACTGGGAATTGCTGACGAAACCTTCCTTTTGCTTCAGCTGGCTCACGGCAGCAGTCTCTTATTAATTAAAGGATCTTAGCAGGAAAAGAAGGGTAACTTCTCTATGACGTCATTAAATGTGACTGTCTCAGAATCTAGAACTTTGGCAGACTTGAAGCTAATTTCACTTTTATGTCAACATATGGTCAGCCAAGCGCCAGCCAACTGGCTGTAGGTAGATTCAATAATGTGTCTACTTTCATCTTCTATCATCTATTTCCATGAGCCCTCTCTTCCTTCTCCACCCCTTGCAACCATCAAATGAGAAATAAGCAAGCTAATATTAAGTAGATTAAGTTTCTTTCATGTAGGATTTTGAAGGGATTATCTTGCAGTTGAAAAAAATTACTAAAGTCTTAATCCTATAAGTTTCCTATATATTAGGTTTTATGAGTCATAGATTCCTTAAACTTTGTTATTTTGCTCTAATTTTAGGAGGTAATGGAATTTCACTTTTATGGACTGGATCACAGGTTGGTAAACTTTTTCTGTGGATAATCAGATAATTTGGGCCTTATGGGCCGCATGCATGTGGTCTTTGTTGCATATTCTTTTGTTTTTTTAATAACATTATTATTATTTATAATAATATTATTATTTTTAAGTAGGCTCCATGCCAAACATGATTTCAACACAGGGCTTGAACTCATGACTCTGAGATCACGACTTGTGCTGAGATCAAGAGTTGGACACTTAACTGAACCACACAATCTTTTAAAACTGTAAAAACCATTCTTAGCTGGTGGACCTTACAAAAATAGCCTTTTGCAAAACCTTTCGCATGGCGATTTCTTATTTTTCAAACTTTAACGTCAGAAAAAAAAACCCAAAAATGGCCATTACCAATGTTCCCCAAATCTTTAGAGAAATAACAACAAAAAAAATTAAAGAAGTTGCAGAATTCTATAATAACACAAAAACAGCAAAATGTTCCTTTCTGGTTTTTCCAGACATCCAGTTCTGTCTCTCAGGAATGAGTTGCCTGTCTTTCCTTTTCCTTTTTGATGAAGTACAAAGTATGAATATTTCCAGTATAGCCTTTGTAGCAGATACTTGACAGTCACCTCCCAGTACCCATTTCTTCTACTTTCCACTAAAATTACACTGATTTTCCTTTGGGCAAATTTATCCATCTCCATTTTATAGCAGCTAATCAGTTTGTGTGGGATTAATCTAACCCTAAATCCAGGGTTAGACCCTAATTATCTTAATCCAACCAATAATCCTATCTTTAGGTCAAGGCTTAAGAGAACAAGAAAGCTAAAGAATGCCATTTCTAGCACTTGTGACACCGTCACTAAAACTTTCTTTTTTCTCCTTTGGAGATAAACAAGATGCTGGCCGACAGCTCTTATAAAACACACAGGAACCCAGTCTACGTTTAAGGCCGATATCCCAGAAAGATGTGAGGAGACGTAGAAGAAATCTGGGTGATACACTGATCCACTGGATTGAGCGTAGCCTGAAGCTTAAGCAAATTCTGGAATTTACATTTCCACAGACAATAAATTCCTTTACAGTTTATATTGGATTAGTTGGGATTTCTGACACTTACCTGGAAAACATTCAAATGCAATATTATGGAAATTTCTCCACTTGGGTCAACCTGCAAGAATGACTCACATCGTCATTGTTTTAAAATTTCTCTAGCTTCAAGAAAAGCAAGCAGTTAGTAGTGCTTAAGAAAAACTGATTCAGTATCTAATGGATAGTTGATACCTGTCACAACACAGAATTTTATATACTGTTAAGTGAAACTGCAATACAATCTAAGTTTATTTTGGGAGTGGTTGCTGTATCATTGGATTTAATGAAATGTTTAGAGGTGCAGTAGGCATGACTTCAAGTATATAATGAAAGAAAATGCAAAATGCTTATTGATTCATGATGTGGTTTCATCTTAGCTTGGGCAAACCAAGCAGTATTTAATACATAGTAGCAAAATACTTACTATTGAAGCTTGAAAAGATGTGAGTTCTTTGTGTGCAATCTTTCATTTATGCACGGGAGAGGGTTGTCTTTTTTTTTTTTAATGTTTTTACATTGTAGTACTTGTTTTGCTTGTTTAAAATAAATAAATAAATAAATTTTTAAAAAAGACAGCAAAAAAAAATTTTTTTTTTCTCACAAAAGAGCGCCTGGGTGGTGCAGTCAGGTAAGCATCTGACTCGAACTTGGTTTGGGTCATGTTCTCAGCATTCATGAGATGGAGCCCCATGTAGGGCTCTGTGCTGACAGTGCAGAACCTGGTTGGGGTTCTTTCTCTCTCTGCCCCTCCCTCACTCGTGCATACGCTCTCTCAAAATAAATAAATGAACATTAAAATAAAATAAAATTCCTCACATAAGGAATGTAATAATAGAGCAAAATCTAACTTTACGATCAAGGAATTTAGTTTCTGGTTTGTAATACATCCAGGCTCAAAATATTCATCAATGCTCTGAAACACCCAGGGAGAACGTGGGGGGAACATGAGCTTTGGACTCAGACAAATGTTATGTTTCTACTTCATGGTATTGGACAGGTGCTAAACTCAGATAAAATAAACTTGGTTTCAAATATGAGTGCTGCTCCTCTGAGATCTTGAGGAAATTATGGCTTATTTCCTCCTCTGCGAAAGGGGGTAAGTTCCCCTTCATAGGAACAGATATTTTAAAAAAGTCTAGTCAACAGGTACCTGGGTGGCTCAGTCAGTTCAGCGTCCGGCTTCGGCACAGGTCATGATCTTATGGTTCGTGGGTTTGAGCCCCACATTGGGCTCTGTGCTGACAGCTCAGAGCCTGGAGCCTGCTTCTGATTCTGTGTCTCCCTCTCTCTCTGCCCCTCCCCTGTTCATGCTGTCTCTCTCTCTCTCTCTAAAATAAATAAAAACAGTAAAAAATTTTTTTTTAATTTAAAAAAAAAAAGTCTGGTCAAGTGTATACAATTTCTAGCCCAAGCAGCAAAAACATGCATTTCATTCTGATTCCCAAGTTGATACTTCAGAAAGGACTTTCTTACCTCTTAGAGAATAAAAAGCAAGTAGCAATTCAATGTGCTTCCTTCTGAGCGGGCAGAATTCAAAAAAGGGAAACAGAAGTACAGTTGTTGCCTAGCTGTCCACAAGACTTCAACAGCAGGCTGCGTTGGCCATACCACAGTGCTGGCCAACATTTATTAACTCAATGTTTTAGGAGTAAACAGAGCCTCTTATTCATCGTGACAAAAGTCATGAGATCTGGCAGCACTGAGCCTTTAGTCTTGTATGGCATATAACGATCAGGTGGAGAGGAGTGGCTGGCCCTATGGTGGGGGGCACACTCCTACCTGTTCACCGCAATCCCCACCATCGGTTCCGCTTCCAGAGCTCAAGGTAGCGTGGCAAGGTGCCTTTCTGTTGTGAGCGTGCAGCCATTTGACTTTTACCGCAATAGGTATTTGAAGTATTTCTAATACTTTGTCCACTGTCTGCTTCATTCCTTTTTCTTTGCCTCTAGGGTGTTTTACTTATTTGGACTACTTGCCTGGCTTCTCAAACTCAAATGAGTTTGAGACCGTTGATTTTGATTTTTCTACAATCACAGCCAGGAATTTTCCTTGTGGCTCTATATGGAGGATCATATTATTTTCTTCTCCTTTTCTCCCATTATCATCCAAGAAGGAGAGGTGAACGTTGACACATTTTGAACTTCCTCCAAGCCCTCAGGTAAGAACCACTGCACTGATGTGTGGGCATCACTTTCATTTAGGTTATCTTTTAAGTACCCAGTTAGTTAAGGTGACTGTGTCCACTTTACAGGTGAGATGTTGGAGGTACAAGTTTAGGTAATTTATCCTTGCTGGGATTAATTTAGAATTCAAGTCTGGGTCACCTGTCACATTGGTAGGAACACAGTGTAAGCTAAAATATGCAGGTCTCTTAGAAAGCCATTTAGGAATAGATGAACTGAACTGGGGGAGTAAATTGCTTTTTTCTCTGTACCAAGACCACATTTATAATTTCTACCCTCCTTTTCCTCATAGAATGAGCTCTTCTTAAACTTTTCTCCACTGCATTTGTAAAGAAAATAGTAAGAATTAACTCTCAGGCTGCTGTGCTGACAAAGTCCTGCCCCATCCTGGGTTTCTTGCAAGTTGAGGAAGGCTAGGCCACTACTTCTGCCTTTCAGCACATGTAGACTTTCCCACAGAATTTGCTGAGCTGCCTGCCCAGCCTAAGGGTAGGGAAACTCTGACAGCTCACAGAAGTCTGTTTATTCTTAACCAGAATTAAGCACTATTAAAACCCAGAAAATGGCCAGGTTCATAAAAGTGGCCATCTTCTTTTATTATTTGCCGAGAAAGTGCTTAGCCGGTAAGCAGGGCAAATTTCAAGTTCTGGAAAAAAGCTGCTGGTCAAGTCTTTTCTAGAAAAGAGCAATCAAGCCTTCCCCTTTGCACTTGACTGCCTTCTTTGTTTCCGGACATGCACTCACACGTATTCTCCTAGACGCACTGCTGACCTCACTGTTGAAATTAGCAAGCTTCAATGTCATCTGGGTGGAGTCTCTGAGAAGTCAGGGGTGTGTGTGTGTGTATGTGTGTCTGTGTGTTTTATTGTATCCAGGGTGTAATCCTGAAAGTCGGTTGGGGATTTTAAACCTTGAAAAAACTGAGAGAGAAAGAAAAAAAACAGAGTGGGCAGAAGAGAAGTAGAGAAAAGAAGAAGACTGAGGAGAGGAAAAAGGAGAAAGAAGGGCAAAGGACAAAGTGAATAAAAAGTTTTTTAAAGGAATAAAAAATAGATAAACCATTCATATGCATTACTTGTAAGCTACCTCACAATGCATGGAGGCGCATCAGAATGTTAAGAATCACAGAAATAGGTAGATAACTATCTAATATAAAACTCAGAGCATTTTTAGTCTTATTCTAATGGGAAAAAAGTCAGTTTGTGCTCTCTTATCAAATGCCCTGGTGAAATCTACCTCTTTGTGAAGGTTTAGCTCTAGGAGATTTTCAGGGAAAGATGGGAGGGGCTTCTCAAAAGTACTTTGCAGGAGGGGCCGGGAACTGGACTCCCTCCTACGCTCTCACCACGCAGTGTGCTCCACAGACTAACAGTATCAGCATCACCTGGGAATCTGTTAGAGGGAAAAAAAAAAAACTACAGGAACCACAACAACAACAAAAATAACAAATCCAGGAAGGAAGATGAAAAGGTAATTGTGTACAGAAAGGATTAAGGATGTACAAGTAGGACGTACCTTATGTGGAGAAGGGTCACTTTAGTGCTGTAAGACCTTGCTATTCAAGGTCATATGTAGGGGCGCCTGGGTGGCTCAGTCGGTTGAGCGTCCGGTTTCCTTTCAGTTCAGCTCAGGACCTCATGGTTCTTGTCAGTTCGAGCCCTGCGTTGGGCTCTGTGCTGACAGCTGGAGCCTGTCTTCAGATTCTGTGTCTCCCATTCTCTCTGACCCTCCCCTGCCCACACTGTCTCTCTCTCTTTCTCTCAAAAATAAATAAAACATTAAAAAAAAGGTCATATGTAGACACTAGCGTCACCTGGGAGCTTGATAGACATGCTGAACTACAGGCTCCAACCCAGATCCATTGAATAAGAATCTGTGTTATAAGGTTTCCCGGAGGATTCTTGTACACATTGATTTTGAGAAGCAGTCTCTAGAGGTAGGTTCCTGTCAGGGAGCTGTCGGTGAGTACCTGGAGCACTGGCATTAGTGTCGCGGTGGCCTGAGAATCAGGAGGAATGCAAATTCTCAGACCCCACCCAGGACCTCCTGAATCAGAATCGCTGAGGGTAGGGCCCAGATGGGTAGGTTTTAGCAAGCCTTCTAGGCGATTCTGCTGCATGTTCAAGTTTGAGAACTATGGGCTAGAAGTTTTTTTAAACAATGGGATTAATTTAGGTTGGTCTTGTGTATCACGTCTTCAACATCTTAATGATGCAGAAGTGTCATTCAAAATATTTAACACCCTGAGTGACTTGGAGGCTGATCAATCAGAATGGACAACACCTATGCATCTGCTCAGTGGGGGGGAATGAGGGCCACTCTGCCAAGTATTAGCACCTTCAGTTGCTGGATTTGGATCTCGGACATCCTAGGGGAGGGAATAGGTCAGCCTCAATCGGGGGGGACTTAGAAGTGGGGCTGGGGGCGGAGGCTTTATACAGCCAGCCATTATATATTCCATTAATCCAACAATTATATTATAACATTATATATTCCAACAACTCAACAACCAGTTACACTTACACTGGCCTGTGCTAATGGAAGATCAGCCTATGATATTGATGGGAAATGTCAACAACAGCTCTTCAAAGATGTCAGGTGGGCAACTGCAACATTCAGATGTGAGTTCTTTACTAGGCAAAAGAAAAATTTTTGTTCAAAATAAACAACCACATTTGCTTGGAGTTTCAGGGCTAAAATGGGAATTTATAACCTTCCATGATCCCTTAACTGTCGGGAAGCAAAACCGTGCTAGGGCCCCAGGCCAAGGGCTAGTGTCAGGAACAGAGCAGGAAGGAGTTCTATTATTGGAAAGGCTCAGGGTAATGGGTACTTGGCAGTGGCTCAGGGTATTGGGGCAGGACTCACAATGGTGGATAATATGAATTGTGTATGTCTTGGATCCTGTAGAGAAAAAGACCCAGTTGGAAAAGGACCATTCTCTCCACTCAACCCCTGTAGTGTGCCTTCAGGGAAATGAATGAAATTATAAGTGTTGAAAACTGTGCCAAGGGCAAAGCGTTCACAAAAGTTACTTGGTATTAGGGCAGTAATTATCTCAGAGCTAATCTTGCCATCATGGGGCCAATGCACGCCCCTGGCTTTTGTGGGCTGTGGTGCTCCGCTGTGAGATGTGGAAACTGTGATAAACACTTTATCTTCTTTATATCACCCAGCTCCGGAATCTTTATTTACTTTTCATGTCTCTCCCATTTCCACAGGAAGCTTACGATCTCTCTGATAGACTTGATGCGTCTTGTAGAGATCTCTAGTGAACTATGTGTTTCTGATTATTTTTATTTTAAAAGCATTTGGAGATACTGAAAACTAGAAAGTAGAAAAGTAACTGGGGTACTATCTCTAAGATTGCATTATCACTATGTGTATTTTGATGTCACACACACATTTATATGCATCATGTGTGAATTTGGGTAGGAGTAACCACACTGCAAGCAATTCTGGGACACCAGCTGAGTGTCCTACAATTCAACTCAATTCTGACACTGTGTCCCCAGAGACAGCATTCCACAGGTTGAGGGTGCAGTCCCAAAGGACACCTCCCGGCCCCCAGCCCTCCTCAGACACCAGTCACAAGCCCACCTGGGCTTCCGACTGGCTGTCTGTACATAAGAGGCTCCCACGACCCTCTCCTCTGGTTGGATTCATTTGCTAAAGCGGCTCACAGACCAGAGAAACATTTTGTTTACTAGATCACCAGTTCATTATAGAAGGAGAAAACTCAGAAACAGCTGGAGAGCAGAGGCGCAAGGACATGGTGAAAGGGTTTGGAGCGCCCAAGCTGTCTCCATATCTCCCTAAATCTCCATTTGATCATGAACCCGGAAGCTCTCCGAACACTATCGTGTTTGGTTTTTATGGAGGCTCATTACCTAGCTAAGGTTGATTAAATCACTGGCCTCGGAGTGTCAACCTCCAGCTCCCCTCCCATAGTTTGGGAGGGAGGTGGTGCTGAAAATTCCAACCCTCCTATCACAGTTGGTTTCCCTGGCAACCAGCAACATCCTCAGGTTAGCTTAGGGCTTTGAGAGTCACCTTATTAACACAACAAAACACCTTTACTGCTCTTATCACAGGTATTTACTGGGTTTTGGGAACTCTGCCAGGAACTGGGTCAAAGAGCAACTATTTTTTAATTATATGATCACAATATCACAATATGTTTAATTCAGGTTCACTGAATTGCCATTGTATTATACAATTCTTGTATTTGTTCTATTTCTTAATGTTTAATGTTGTGCAGGGGCATTTTCCCATTATCTAATACAGTCAAAGATTTTTAATTGTTGCATATGACTTTTTCATTTGGGTGCATTATGTTTTAATTAACTTTTTCCTTACTAAGTTTTTTACAACTTTAAAATCATAAAACAACCCTGTGATTGTAAGGAAGCAGGTCTGAAACTGACTCCATGAGACAATAGAAGGGCACACGTTGCCCAAGGCAAGAGGGACCACCCTTGTTAACATTCTAAGGGCGGGTCTAAAGATGGAGGCTAAGACTAGCCACGCCCTACCTGAGGGTCCTGGACCCACTCTGTGATTGGTCAGTACTCTAAATGTTGTGATTGGGTCCCGCCAAAAGTAACAAATACTCTAGGCAATGTGAATGGTTAAACCTGCTGTCAATCATATTGTATAATAATAATTGGATCACTGTACCTATGTCACAATTTCCTGTAACTCCCCCTTCCCAAACTCATAAAAGCCCTACCCCCCCCTTTGTTTGGGGCTCTCAGCATGGATCCGCTGCGTTGGTAAAGTCTGTGAGTCTTAGGCTTGGCCAGCCTACGCCCATAATAAAACCGCCCTTTGCTTTTGCATGCGTGATTCGGTCTCCCTGGTAGTCTCTGGTTTTGGGGGGCCATATTAAAATCTGGGCATAACATGATGAGTGTCTAATAAATCATTGTGGAAACGTGTATATCTCTTAGAGTGATTTCTTAGAAATATAACTATTTTTAGTGACTTTAATGTGTAATGTCAAACTTCAGTCTGAAGTGCTTACACCACTTTGCACACACCAGCCATCTACGAACTTGTTACAGTTTTAATTTGTATTTCCTTGATTACTAATGTGGTTGAACACATAATTTTTTATATAAACTAATATTTGCCAGGTTTTTTTTTTTACTAACTCTGTTTGATTTTTAATTTGTAAGAGGATCTTTATATTTTAAGTATTTTAGTAATTTATGTTTTTTTTCAGGTACAGAAATTAGTTTTTTTAGTTAAATCTATGGTGTCTTTTGGCATGTTTTGCATTGGTTATAAGATTGAAAAGATACTCTCATTTTGTGGTTATTTAGGTGTATCATATTTTCCCTAATAACAAAAAGTTTTTACATTAAAATTTTTAAACTAAAACACTTATTATAAAAACCTAGGACAATCAAAATACACTGTTAAAAAGCAAAATTCAACCAAGTAAACATAAGGATCTAACTAGCTTTATTAAATGATTCATGACTGGCAGCAATCCAATCTACCAGGTAGAGGAGAAGTCCAAAGGGCTACAGAAAGTGAAAGGGTTTAAAGGCAGACACAGGAAGTCATACACAGAAAGAAGGATTATTACAGGGAGTAACCTTCACTTGGGGACAAAAGGATTTTAGTAGGTGGATTATCTTATCCTCCTTTGGGGTAAACGAAGAGGGCCCACGAGATACCTTATTGATACTGACCAGGAAATTCCTAACAGACTAGCGAAAGGTTACATTTCTGAGGGGTTGAAACTACAGTTAGGTTAAGTATTAAGTCTTGGCTTTCCTGACTTGGGCCTTAACCTTAGTGATGCCATTTTGGGCCTATGGTTTTTTGTTTTCTAAAGGATAAACGATGTATCCACCTCTCAACAAATAAAATATTACATATTCTGCTTCCCTGATGTGTCCATGTACATTTTAATCTTTCACTATTTGTTGTTATGTAAAGAGATGAGAATATACATACATTTTTCTAGAGTCAATTTACTGAGGGTCAATGAATCTTTCTCCATTGACTATACAACCTGTTGAAGTCATATCTCATAGAGCATGTCAGGTCATAAGCCCAAGCCCCACATCAAGATTCTCTCTCAGGGTACCTTTAGATCAGTTGGTTAAGCCTCTGACTCTTGATTTTGGCTCAGGTCATGAGCTCCATGACAGGCTCTGAGCTGACAGCTCTAAGTCTGCTTGGGAGTCTCTCTCTGCCCCTCCCTGACCCAAATAAATGAATATAATAAACGTTTAAAGAATCTTAAAAAAAAAAAGGCATTCTCACTCTCTCTGCCCCTTTTCCCCACTAGTGATCTCTCTCTCTCTCTCAAAATTAAATTTAAAAAAAGTTTGGCAAATGAAAGACAACAGAGTACTAGTATATGACATATGGAGATACCAACTGTATGAAAGTTAAATATTTGAACACTGAATCCCCCAGGGCAGTGCAGGTTTGAGATGATGTATAAAAAAACCCTAAAGTTGGATAAGTAAAATGGGGTTAGACTATGCAGGGCCTCCAAAGAGAAAACTTTGAGTTTAATAAGCAACCAAGAGGGGCCTTAAGGGTTCTTGAGCAGGGACAACGATGAGGAAAAGCCAACAGTATGATAATGCTCTACAGGCTAGAGGTAGAGACACTGGATTCAGAGAAGCATACTGGGAATTACAGAAATTCATCTGTGACAGAATGAGGAATTTTCAAGAGTGGCAGTGTAGCCGAAGGTGATGATGTCCTCACATGTAAGACAGAAACAATGGTGCCCACTCAACAAATATTTGTCAAGTTTCCATATACTCTAGGTATATAAAGGACAGGAAAGAGAATGCCACTGTTCTGAGCCTTATACCTTGAAGAAATAGTAATAGCACTGATCAAAATAGAAACATTTTTGTCCTACTGTGTGGACTGCTGCATACCCTTTTCTCACTTAATTCACCATAAGTAACCCCCAAGAGACTCTGTCCTTGCCATTTTTCTGTACAATACCTTCCAAGGGGAATCCAAACATTCCTATGGTTTTTTTTTTTTTTTTTTTTTTTGTCCACCAATCCTTGGAGGAGAAGTCCAACTGTGATTACTGTTCATGTGCTCTGACTTATTGGTGGTCTTAGCTTCCCTCCACTCTCCACAAGTCCCATGCAGGATGAGTTCTAATGTGGGCCATTTGGACCAGGGGTCTCTACCATCAATATGTAGAAGCAGGACAAGGGTCAAACTGCTCTAATGCTACATCTAGGTCTTGGAGAAAACTCCTCAAAGATGGTCTAGCCCATCTCATCAGGATTAAAGATCCTTAACACTGACCAAACTTCAGCATTTTGGTTCCAAATTTTCGGCAAATTTCAGTTCCTTACTTGATAATCATGAAATCAGCAGGAACCTAAGGAACCTAACCCTGTGTCATTGTCATTTCTGTTGATCTGAGCCTCCTGCTTTGCCTAGGTTAGCCTGCTTATCTTGCTCCTGGAACTTGACCCCTTTTTAAAAAGACTTGAGATCACCTCTGTAGAGCTCTTCCCTTCAGGCTCCACTCTGCTTCTACCCTCACTGAAACCATGTTCTGGCTCTAATCACCTCCTCTCCCAAAGCCCACACATGGCTTCTGCCTGACCTATAGCTGGACATTGCCTGCCCCAGAATCTACAGTTAGTTGCCATGTAATTTAAAATGTCAGTAGCTCACAATGTCCCTCAAAGGGTACTATGATCATAATCTCTGATTGCTCCAAAACTAAGCAGTTTGAGAACTGCTGACCTACAAAATGGGGCTAAGATGACCTGGCCTGCCTGAGTTGTTGTGAGGATCAAATGAGATTATATATGGAAATTGGCTTTGAAAGCTTTGAAGTGTCCCACAAATCCATGGGATTCCTATTGCCATTCTTCTGAGACCAAGTGAACAGTCACTGGGCAGCTATACTGCAGCATACAGATGAATGAACAGTGAAGACATTTAGACATTAAGTAGAACCTAGGTCTTAAGTTTTCTGAAATGGAGCTTCTCCTTGGCCTGTTTAGGCCAAATCCTCATTTGGATTTTGATAATCCAATGTCATTATAGAAGCAAAACAACTCAAGTAGAGGACTCAGAGTATATAGCTCTTTAACTGGACTACCTTCTCTTTCTCTTCCCTCCCTCCTTCCCCCATTAAAAAAAAATCTCAAACCATGCTTTTCTACATGCAATATGGCAAACACAGAGTGCCTGGGGACACAGAAGAGGTCGATTTCAGCGTATGTGAGTCAATTTTTCTAGAAGCTGTTGGATGGTCAGGTAAATAGCTCGATTACCTGTAACTCCCTAGACCTTTCCCACTGTCATTCTTTTCAATAATGCTCATTGGGACGTATGCCAGGATCTAATCTGAGAACTCTACTACAATATGCCCTATGTGTTGCATGATGTATAAAAGGCACACAGTCTGCAATTCCCATTTTGCCTAAATGAACAATTCTGGGACAAAAACGCCTTGTAAGAGCCTTCCCTTGGCACTGGAATTGGTAGTTAATCAGCCAGCATTGACACTTGAAAACAGTTTGGTGCTTGATGAAAACATTGCGCACCCCTCTCCCCTCCTCCCCTCCCTAGCTGCCTTCCTTTCTTTCTCTCCTTCAACCTCCTCCCCCAAGTGATAAAGACAAAACATGAGCAAAACAAATGCAGACACACCTAGAGGATTATATTATCACTTTCAAAAATGTAAAATCACATAAATTTTGTTTCAAAATAAAACACAAGGCTTTACTTAATTGGCTAATTGGGGAAGGCATGGAAGCAGGTTAGGAGTAACTGGAAGTTGAGAGAAGAAGATGTGAGAGCGGAGTCTCAGAGAAGGGTACGGTGTCCAACACTGGGGAACTCAGTCTCAAAACTGGAGTTCACAGCCGATCTTCAGAGGATGCTGGGAACGTGAGCAGTGCTAGTTGGAATCACTATGCTGGATTGTTACTACAATGGGTGTGTGGGGACAGAGACTTTTCCTCTTTAGTAATCACAAGTCAGTGTGATAAACCCAGGTCAACTTTAGGGGCATGAATACCTAGTGGTGGGAAGGAAAATGGTGACAAGTTCTGGAAAGAACTTCACAGTGTACATTTCAGAGATGTCTCAGAGCCAAAAAGAAAAAGAGTGGCAGATGTTACTTATTTGGGAAAACTGTAAGACACTCTTGGGCCCTCCAGAAATGGTTGAGAACACAGTAAGGAGAAGTGAGCTGAAGATCCTACTACAGCAGTAGATGCTTAGTAGGAGACACCTCTACAACGTACAGCTCCCACAGTTAAGTCCCAGATTTCATGCACTTCTAAAAATAGAGGTGGATCCAGCACAACTTATGTTGGCTGGAGAGATTAAGACCAGATTTACCATCTTTTTTCTGAGTCAGTGATACTGGCAGAGAATTAACTCTTGCAGGAAGTCAGGGGAAATCCAACGAGAGAAACAAAGCAAAAGAAATTGTATCCTTAGTCAACATTTTTCCCTTTCTACTTGGAAACGAAAAGCCTACCCTTCTGCTATGACTGGCAGTTTTAAAAGATGGAGAAAACAGCTAAGCTGGAGGCTGAACATTAACAATACATATGAGGAGTCTTGGGACTTGCCAACTTCTGGGGAAGGGCTAGTATCTGGTACAGGGGACAGGGAAGTGGGACTTCTGGAGAAAAAAAGATACTAAAGAAGAATGAGGAAATGAAAGAAGAGAAGATTTAGACTGTACCTCTGTCCACTGTTTTAGGCAACATCTAAGAGAGGACAACATGAAGGCCTGGAGGCCTCTCACTTTCACAGAGAGCAAAGAACCAGACAGCTAGGTTAAGAGGCACCCTCACCTCTCATCACCAAGTCTGTTAAATTTTATCACCTTTATTTGAGACAAAATTTTTTACTGAAGCTGTTTTGGATAGTGTGTATGCTTTTGCTTAAGAGGGAGGATGGCCAAGACGTTCAACAGCATGGGGAAGAGAATCCATCCTCACGTCAGTGTCACATAATTTCACTGTAAAAGATGTTTGATAAATGAATTCTCCCAAATGGAGAAGGCATTAAAGGGTCAAAGACAGAATCTGTCACCTGCTTGAGTGAAGATGTCACATATAGCTTGGGATCTGCTTTGATCCTTTCCATATATTCTCTACTCTTTGATGTGGACGACTGATTTTTTTCTTCATCTCAAATAAAGTCATTTGCAGGTGCGCCTTCAAACTCCATTTCCTGACCACATTGCTGCACTTATGAAGCCACCACTCTCTGGGTTTTAACAGTGATGTCCAATACTTTCTCATACCCTTTTATTATAATCCAGAAAGATTTCAAAGAAGATAATGGCTGCTCAGTGTTGCAATTTATCTGCTCTCCTTGAGGTTGCAGAGGAGACACTTTAAACTGAAGGAAGAGGTACACATTCCCTGTGGGAAGGGCTAGTGGTCATGGCCAAGGTTCTGTTCCTCACAGTTATTCCTAATGGTGTCACTACAGGTGAGTCCTTCACCCTTGAGCTCTATTTTGTAAATGTGAAAATCAAGAGAGCCCCTGGCCTCTGAGGATCTTGGCCTTCCCAAGGCCCTTTCCCCTTCTGGTTATGACAACGATTCAGAAAGTTGTGCCATCAAGGGGACTGACCAGTTGTGACTGTTACTGCAGAGGCTCATCTGGAAAAAGGCATACTTCCTAGGAGACAGGAATATGAAGAAGAAGGTCAGCACACCAGGAGAAAAGGAAAAAGTGATCCCCTCAGCGATCAGAAGACAATGTCAGGGTGTAGGGGTGTAGTTTAGAGACTGCTGCCAAGGAGACAGGCCCATCAGTGTGTTTATGTGACTCACCAGGGATTCATGACGAGGCTAATAGTGGGTGGAGAAGGTAGTTCATGTGTGTGAAAAGGGATGATTCTGTTATGAGGCATCTTAGGGGGAAAGAAGTGGGATTTAGCCAACTCCTTTTTTTCCCATAGTCTCCACTCACTTATTAAGAAAACCAACAGAATTGAGAGGGTGGTGAGGATCTGGAGAGGCCTTCCACAATGACTCATACAAACAAAAACAATGGAGCTTAGGAAAGAGCCTTTTTCAAATAAAAGTTCAGGGTTTCAAAGAACTTATTTGTTTTTCCTTTATCTTGATGTTTATTTTTTATTAGCAATAGCAGGGTTTAGAGGACACAGAGACTCAAAAGGCTTTTCAGAGACCCAGAAAGCACCTCCAGAGACTTGGGCCAGCAATTCATCTAAAACTCCAAATTTCCTTAAGTTAAATATATTCATACAGGGCCAGGCACTGAAGATGTCATTTGCTTCTTATTAAATCTAAGATACCACGATGGTAAGACACACTATTAAACTGCCAATTGTATTATGTGCCATGCCATTTGTAAGATGCATTTTCTTCTCAGAGACATTAAAAATATATTTTTGGTAGGGGCACCTCGATGGCACAGCTGGTTAAGCATCCAACTCTTGGTCTTGGTTCAGGTCATTATCTCACAGTTTGTGAGTCTGAGCCAGCCCTGCATCAGGTTCAGTGCTGATGGTGCGAAGCCTGCTTGGGATTCTGTCTCTCCCTTTTCTCTGCCCCTCCCCTGTTTCTCTCTAAATGAGTAAATAAACTTAAAAAAGTAAAAAATATACATTTTGGATGAATTCTTTAAATATCCTAACTCTGAATATTGTGGTTTATGTTAAAGACTAACTTTAATGATTCCTAGACACTAGGAATCTCTAGGGATCTGTCACATCTAGGGATGTGGTCAGGTGACTCCAGATAAGACTTTATTAATCCTCCAGGCTTTTTTCTAATACCTGGGTCAGAATGCTGAATGACAAGCCAGTAGACCTAAGTGGAGAAGACCTTGCGTGTGTAGGTAGCAGGGGCACTGAGTGGTAGGGGGTAGGAAAATGATTGTCTTGGCAACTTGATATCAAGCCCTAACAATGGGCCAACGATAAGAGTACTCTTCAATTCCAGTTAGAGTTTGATCGTGCAGTTATTTCAGTGTTGTTCCTTCTTCAGTGGAAGAGATTTGGGGCCATCAAGGCATCAAATCCATAAGATTCAAAGATTGTTTCATTTACCTCTCTAGAGTATCAGCATTGTTGCATTGTAGCTAATGTTGCCTATGTTTCCTGTGAAGGGATCATTTTTGGTGTTGTAACATTTCTTCCAGTCTAGTCCGGTTGACAGAATATGGGGTTAGAAAATAAAAACAGCTTGGGTTACAATCCCATGGATGGTTAGTGTAGTGATGGGACTCACAAGGAAATGTACTCAACTGAGAAAAATGGACTGATTCAGTAAATTGCGTGAAGACGTGCTTATCTGTGAGCGTTTGTCATCCTCACGACAACAGCAATCAAAGTGGGTCCTGTTCCTGCTTCCACAATGTAGATGAGGAAAGGGAGACTCTTGAACAAGTACCTTGTGCAGATTTTGTGGCCCTAAGGGGAGGGCCCCGGATTTGAATGTGGGTGGTTGAATTCCGGAGCCTGTGCTTTTCATCACTGTACCCACAAATAAGAAATCTTGCCATTATGGAAATTCAGACACATAAACTAGTCACGATATAAAGAGAGAGTTGCCTTACGAGATAGGTGTACAAAGTGCCGTGGAGCCCAGAGGATGAAGCTATGAAGGTTTGGGATCTTTCATAATATGAAAAGTGACTATGAGAGCAAGTCTGCCACATTTTCTATTTTTTTGTTTTGTTTTGTTTACTTATTTTTGAGAGAGAGAGAGAGAGAGAGAGAGATCGATCATGAGCATGCATGAGTCAGGGAAGGGCAGAGAGAGAGGGAGAGAGAGAATCCCAAGCAAGGCTCCACACTCAGTGCAGAGCCAGATGTGGGACCCAATCCCACAACCACAAGGTCACAATCCAGGCCAGTATCAAGAGTCAGACACTTAGCTGACTGAGCCACCAAGGCTCCCTTACATTTTCTTTTTAAGAAGGGACTTCCCTTGTTGTTCTATAACCTCAGACCTTTGGTTTCCTAGATACCATGCATTTGCCTACTTGTGTCTTGAAGAGCAATACCTTTTCTCCAAGGCTCATGAATATATATCAAACACAAGGTTCATCAGCCAGTAGCCTATAAGTGTGATGCGAACATATTGTTTGGTTGTGGAAAATTTCCACCATACCCAAAGGAAGAGAGGACGGTGTAATGAACCCTGAGTATCCCTCGCTCAGCTTCAGCTGTTATCCACACTCTGCTGTTCTTGCTTTAGCTGCACCTGCCTGACCCACACTTTTTTTTTCCCCCTGAAGCATTTAAAAGCATATACAAGCATCCATTTAGTTTCATTAGGAAACACCTAGCCTTAAAATATTAATGAAAATGCCATTATCTCAACCAATGAAATCAACAATAATTCCAAATGTTTATCTGATATTCAGTCTGTGTCTAAAGTTTTTCCTGATTCATTAACATGTTAACAGAAGAACTTCTGATGGTCATGGTGGGGGGCACTTGTGGGGAGAAGCACTGGGTGTTATATGGAAACTAATTTGACAATAAACTATTATTTAAAAAAAAACAGAAGAACTTTTATTTTTTTTGTGTAGAATAAAGGTACACAATTTTCCCTCTCAGTTCCATGCTGGCATATTTACAAAGACACAACCTTTCTGAGGAGCAATTTAGGTTGTTAGGAAGTAAAATAAAAAAATGAGTAGTTTTCATAGATCTCACCTAGAACATAACTTTATTTGTAAGGTTAAAGCCACTAAGTAAATTAAAAAAAATTTTTTTAATGTTTATTCATTTTTGAGAGACAGAGAGAGACAGAGTGCGAGTGGGGAAGGGGCATAGAGAAAGCGAGACACAGAATCTGAGCCTATAGCACAGTGCCCGATGCAGGGCTCGAACCCATGAACCATGAGATTATGACCTGAGCCAAAGTCAGATGCTTAACTGACTGAGCCACTCAGATGCCCCAAAGCCACCAAGTAAACTGAAAAGCAAAATGCCTGTTAATGATGGAAACGAAATAGCATGTGCCAAGCACGGTACTGCTGAGGAACCAGGCTGCAAAAATCCTACTAAAATATAAGCATATTCTTGAGACACTAAGGTTATAGGCTCCTGGTTCCATTTCTGTATTTCTGGGTTTACCCAAGGTTCGAGTGTAGCAAGCTGGGCAGTGGCTTAAGACCAACATCATGAACTATTTTAGTAGGAATGAAAAGTCTTATGGTGTGTGTGTGTGTGTGTGTGTGTGTGTGTGTGTGTAAGAGAGCTTCTGGATATATCTCTGTTGCTTCTTCTGAATGTTAACATTGCGCGCACACACACATACATGCACACATACATACACACTCACACAATATATTCATTCTGTAGTTGGATATCAACATTAGTTTGTCTGTTCTGCTCATTGGCATTGTTGACTGGAAGAAGTATTGGAATGAGAAAGAGCATAACTCACTCTCCCTGTTGCTATGAACTTGGCCTTGGGATGGAGGCAGGGAGTTTAGATTGAAGTCACCAACATCTCAGAACTCAAGAACCAATGGTAGAAAGAACAGTGTGGGGGATGGTGATTACCATGGTGGGGTTAGGTGAGAACTGGGAGTAGAGAACAGTGACACAGGTAAAGGGAAGGACTTGGGCAAAGGCGTTGAGATGACAACGTGGGCATTCAGAAAACTGAAAGCCATTCTCAATGTGGCAATTGTGACTTATGGACCATTCTTGGCTGCCCTTTAAACATAGCCTAGAGATATTTGGTGGGACTCTCACAAAAACCAAGGCTGCTTTGTGATTAGGAACATTTTCTCTTGCAAACGACAGAAGCATAGGCTGTAATAATGAACTACCATAGTTACAAAGGTTGTTTGGGGTTGACAATGCCAGCCATATTCTAGCTAAGGCTTGTTGTCTAGAAAGTGCTGTGGCTGAATACTCTGAACCCTAGCCTTGGACTTCAGGTTTTGGCTGGTAATTTCCAGATCTTGTAGGCATTATTTCTCGGTAACGCAGTTTTCTTAGGTTCAAGAGCGAGCTTTGCAGAATTAGCTGAGAAGGGTTGGGGAGGGGCTGAGAAGAGGGAGGGACACAAACATTTATTCAGTCATGGGTTAACATAAGGTATCCACATAACTTCTTTTGAGACAATGTGGGAGAAATAACATGTTAAACAACAAAGCAGCATGCAAACTATAAGGTGTGCAGAAAAGAGTTTGGAAATATTTACCCTTTGATTTTATACTTCATAGAGTCTTAGCAACAGCTCTTTTGAACAACGTGGTATAATTGAGAAACGCATACATGCAGTTTTTGCTTCCTTTTTGTGGTCTTCTCCCTAATCTATTCTTTCAGGTTTTTCTAGTTTGTCAGTTCACACTCTTTATTAGCTTTGTCGATCGGATATACTGTAACTTACAGAAGCACAAAACTAGCTTGAGCACTCACTGGGGAAGTCAAAGATCCAGGGGACATAATGAAAGAAGGAATCTCAATGATTCAGAAGGGCGAGGATCAGGTGTGTAATTAGACAGGTCGGGACTTATGAGGGTGGAGGGAACACACCAGAAAGTGTTTTCTATGAGCAGTGGGTGTGATCTGCCTCTCTCCTCTGCACAGTAGTCTGTGCGACACGCAGCCTAGCTCTGGGTGGGTTTCTTTAAAGTAGCACGGCTTTGGCCACAAAACTTAACAGCCCAGAAACATTCCACCTGAAGAGTGCATATTTTAAGTGGCTTCACCTGCTGCTGACTGTGGCTAGGAGCGTGTGGACATTGGCCCTTACAATATGTTTGCAGCTTTTCAGCCCATTTCACTCAGGTTCCATCCAAGTCTACATTTTGGGCCCATGTTTCCTGGGATGGGCTGGTTTGTAAGACAATTAGGGGGAAAATGAAGGTCTGAAGTTGCTGTCACTGCCTTAAGGTCAGAGTTAGGAGGGAATCATGGGTAATTAGGTGTAATCCCTTAAAAAAAAAAAAAGTACTGTTGTCGCTGCGCTGTTGGTTCTTAAGGAAGCATAAGAAGATAATTCTGATGTAACCTGGCTGCAAAATTGGCAATATTGTGTCAGTCTCTTACATTTCCTCTGGAGCATAAAGCACAAGGATATTCTGTAAAAATACACTAATAGTCTCAATAATTAATCTGTTGAATCCTTTAATCTGATCGTCAGCAACTATTTTTCTCTTGTGTACAAACACAGTTCAACATTTATTGGGATTTCCTCTTGGTAACAGTGTCCATTTTTACATTAACCTAAGGATCACCTTGATGTGAATTCTTCTTTAAAGATTCCTAAAGAAGTGTTGGAACAAAAGGATGTGGAGGTCAGGTCTTTCAACTCACACACGCAAATGCATACACGAGATTAATTAGGGCCAACGGAAAGATGACATATGCATCAGTGGAGGGAGGGCGGTTACTTCAATTACTCCTCATGAATTTAAGGTTACTTCTGATGAATATGAAAGTACACTTGTGAATACAAAGGTAATATACTTTCCTTGAAAGTAAGTCAGAAACTCTAGCCATCATCCGGGGACAACACGTTTCATTGCCGTTGCTCCTTGAACCCTACTGATACCTTGCCTCCACTCCTGTCTGTGACTCAGTTCTGCAAGGAAATATACGTGGTCAATAAAAATTCCCTGCATGTTTCAGTAAAAAAAAAAAAAGTCAGAAATAAAGGGGAAATTTGGAGAAGAGATAAAAATCTCCCAGTGTTCCATGTCTTAGGGAAAATCACTATTAATAAAGATTGGCATACTATTTCTTTCTATGCATACTGCATATGTATATTCTAGGCAATGGAGGGCATATGATAAGCACTTTGTTGTTTTTTCGGTTTTTTATTTTTAAGTAATCTCTACACCCAACGTGGGGGTCAAACTCACAATCCCGAGATCAAGAGTCGCACGCTCCACTGACTGAGCAAGCCAGACGCCCTATATAAGCACATTTTATATACTGTTTTCCGCTGAACATTATGCCATAATGATTTTTCATGTCATTAAAACTCTTTGTAAACATAATATTTAATGGCTTCATACTATTTAATATTATAAATATGCCATGAATTCCATAACCAATTCCAGGATTTTTAGTAATGTAAAATTATATTACTAAAATTGTTGCTAATTTTTAATATTAAAAAATTTTGTGATATCTTTGTGCATAAATATTTGCCTCTAAGATTTTTTTTTTTTTTTACAGAATTGCTTTTCAGACTAGGAATTACTGAAGTAAAAAATATACATGCATATTTTTCAAGTTTTTAATACATGTTGACAATTTTTTGAAGAAAATTGTACTAATGTACATTTCCTATAGAAGTTCAAGAAATAATTTACTTAATAGCCAATTGCATATTATCATTAAAATAAATACCACCACCATCATCAATTTAGCAGGCAAAAATTTACATCATTTTAATTTGCATTTCTTTTATAATGAGGCTGCTCCTTTTCTATCTGTATTTCTTTAGTGAATTGCTTGTGCACATCTCAGCCCGTACAAAATGTTTTCTAAGGGCTATTTATTAAATTTTAATATTTTAGAGTCTTTTTATTTTGTCATGTGTGCTTTTACTTTGTTTTAAAACTCAGTTTATGGTAATTTTTGACTTGTGAGACAAGTGTTCACATTTTTTTTGAAGTTTACTTATTTTGAGAGAGCAAGAGCATGCACACGAGCTGTGGAGGGGGAGAGAGAGAGAAAGAGGGGAGCAGAGAAAATCCCAAGCAGACTCCATGCTGTCACCGTGGAGTCCAATGCAGGACTCGAACTCACAAACTATGGCATCAGGACCTGAGCCAAAAGCAAGAGTTGGATGCTTAACTGACAGAGCCACCCAGGCGCCCCAGAAATTTTCACATTCTGTAGTCAAATATATATGTGTTTTGTGGGTTCCTTAAAATTTTATTTTCAAATTATTTTTCAAGTGCACAAATCAGTGGTTTTTAGTATATTCGCAAAGTTGTGCAATGATCACCACTATCTAATTGCAGAACATTTCATCACCCCCCAAAGCAATCCTGTATTCATCAGCAGTTACTCCTCATTCTCTTCTTGCTCATCTTCTGTCCCTGTAGATTTGCCTCTTCTGGGCATTTTACATAAATGGAATCAAACAATATATGGTCTTTTGCATCTGGCTTCTTTCACTGAGCATAATAGTTTTAAGGTTCCCAAAGTTAACCTCAGTCTTTATTTTTTGTTTCCTCCTGACCACATTTGGTTTTGTTACATCCTTTGTCTTTTTTGAGAAGCCATAGGAATTTAAGATTTATTTGGTTATAGGACACTCTAACCCACTAGCTTCAGTTATTTGCTGGTCAGCTTCTACTAAGCTTGATTGGTACTAGTTTGAAAAGAAAAAGCTTTACATACACACACACATATATATATATATATATTTTTTTTTTTTTGAGAAAGACAGAGACAGAGCATGAGCAGGGGAGAGACAGAGAAAGAAGGAGACACAGAATCTGAAGCAGGCTCCAGGCTCTGAGCTGTCAGCACAGAGCCTGACACAGGGCTTAAATCCACAAACCATGAGATCATGACCTGAACCAAAGTTACATGCTTAACCGAATGAATGACCCAGGTACGCCCAAAAAGGAAAAGCTTCACTATAGGAGAGAAGTATGTTTCTAGTCTGAGTTTTAGAGATTTTACTGAGAATAGATATTAAGCTTTGCTGAAAGCTATCCCATCTGTTGAAGTGATCACATGACTTTTAGTACTTGACATTTCTATGATACAGGGTAGGAATCACTTTACTAGAGTTGAACGATCTTTTTCACTCTTGTGGCAAAAACCATACTCCATTTGACTGCCATATATTATTGTATTTATTTTTTTATCTATTGCTGTTAATTATTTTATGTTGGCCATGTAAATATTCTGAAGTTAAGAAGTAGTGTTTGAAGACCGTGAAAGGAGCACAGACATTTGGGCCAGAGGTATCTGAGGTTTTTCTTTTTTAATGTTTATTTATTTTTAAGGGACAGAGAAACAGCATGAGAAGGGGAGGGACAGAGACAGGAAGACACAGAATCCAAAGCAGGCTTAAGGCTGACAGAACTGAGCCAGACACGGGGCTCAAACTCACAGACTGCAAGGTCATGACCAGGGCCAAAGTTGATGCTTACTGGACTGAGCCACCCAGGCACACATATGAATTTTAATTCAAGTTCTAATACTTATAATTCTGTGACCTTGGCATTTTTCCTTAGGATCTTCATGATGCATTATTTTTGTAGATTTGTAACCATAGGAGTATGGAAAATTTTATATCTTGTTTTTCCCCCTAATTTAACCTTATACCACAGGCATTTTCCATGTTGCTGCATAGCTTTGAAAGCTATGTAATATGTGATTCAAAATGAGCTTCAGGTAGCAGAGTTTAGAGTTCCTTACCATTGGACCATGTCCACCTTTTTACCAATAATAATAACTACGATCAACTTAATTATGCCTAAAATGTGCTTTATATTAGCTTAAAGTGTATAACAACACTGATTTTAAAGTTTATTTATTTTGAGAGAGAAAGAGTGAGTGAGAGCAAGGGAGGGGCAGAGAGAAGAAGAGACAGAACCTCAAGAAGGCTCCATGCTGTCAGTAAGGAGCCCCAAACGGTGCTCCAACTCATGAGCTGTGAGATCATGACCTGAGCTAAGATCAAGAGTTGGAAACTTAATGCACTGAGCCACCCAGGCACCCCTATAAAAACACTTTTAAGGAGACATATTGTCCAAATGCTTTCTAAAATTATTATACTGATTTACATTTTCTCTGACAATGTATAAAATTTCCTACATTTGCCAACATTATGTATTAACATTCAAAATAAGTTGCTGCTAATCTAATAAAAAAATGGCTTCTCACTATTGTTTGAATGTACATACCACATTTGTGAGGCCCACCATTTTTTTCACATGCATATGAATTTAGTGCATTTCTTTGGTGAGTTTCCTGAGTGCTTGAATTCCATAAATCTTTTCCAATTTATTTAATAAAGACACTATTCCTTGGTCTGTTATAAAAATGGCTCTTCACACTTTAATTACAATTTTTTAAATGGCACCAGAACTTTCCATTTACTTATGCTATCAAGTCTACCCATCATTCCTACCATGACTATTCTGACATTTAGGTTTAGGAGAGTTTATTAAACCTTCAAATTGTTAAAAAAAATTAATTCCAGAAGCCATTTATAAGGTTTTAATATTGGTATTTCACCTCCCAATCCATCCTGAACTTATTTTTGTTATGTGGTAAAAATATAAATTAAAAGATTCTCTAAATTTTACCAAATGTTTAATGGCAATCACTCCTTCTAATACTTTGTAATAAAAATTCCACTGGCCACTTATGAGTTTTTAAGTAGAATATTTGAATTTATGTATATAAACTATCACATTGATGCTTTTGATTTTTTTTTTTTTAAATTTTCAGTAGGCTTCATGCCCAGCACAGACCTCAGTGTGGGGCCTGAACTCAGGACTCTGAGATAAAGACCTGAGCTGAGATCAAGAGTCAGATGCTTAACCAAGTGAGCCACTCAGGCACCTCAAATGCTTTCGTGATTCTTGATCCAGCCTGCACTATTTTAATTACTGTAGCTTAAAAAAAAAAGTTACTTTGAGAGAAAGAGAGAGAGAGAGAGAACAAGTTGGGTAGGGGCAGAGAGAGAGGGAGAGAGAATTCCAAATAGGCTCCGCACTGTCAGTGCAGAGCCTGATGTGGGGCTTGAACTCATGGACTATGAGATCACGACCTGGGGTGAAGTCAAGATCAGATGCTGACTGAGCCACCCAGGTGCCCCACACTTACTGTAGCTTTTCAGTGTTTTGAATTTTAGTAAAGATGGGCCTTTTCATTATTTTTCTTTAAACTATTTTAATTTTCAGGGCACCTGGGTGTCTCAGTCAAACATCCAACTCTTGATTTTGGCTCAGGTCACAGTTATATAATTATATGTATACTTATATTTTATATAAATATACTGATATTGCAAATAGGATCTTTTCCACTATAGTTTCTACTTTATAAATATCATTCAGGAAAGCGTTTTTGTATATTTATCTGTAATAATTCAGTTTACTGGGCTTCGTGTTTTTAATGGATTTTTATGCTTTTGGGTTTTCATTTTAGAAGGTATACCACCATACCTTCTATGAAAATAAAATTGACTGTTAACTTTCTCTTTATACCTGTTATTTGATAAATTTATGTATTACCGTTTTGGCTAGAACTCACAGAATCATGTCCAAGATAAATGGAGACAGCTTTTTTGCTTTGTTACTAATTTTAAAGGGAAGCATTTAGTACTTCACTATAGGACTGGTTACTGTTGGTTTGGAACAGATAGGTTTTCGTATGTGGGACAAACATCCTTACGTCCTTTGGAGAAATTTAAGAATTCATTGTGAATATATGCAGTACAGAAGATTTAAAAAGAACGTTCTTCAACTACTTTTAGTACTGTTACTCTGGGACTCACATTTCTAGATAGGAAATATGATTTGCAAACCTCATATGTATGATGCTTTATGTCATTTTACTGTCTGCATAACACAGATCATTTGACTTATTGTAAAACATGGATTTTTTTAATGTGTTCAAAGTCACCCGATACAAATTCTACTCAGTAGGTACACTTTCAGAAGTGAGTTTTGTTTTCAATTGCAGTAGTCTTCCCTAGCTTATATTTTCTGGTACTCTCTTTTTATGACTTGGCTTTTATTTTGTAGTTTTCTGGTTATATATGATGAAGCATGTAGAATTGGTTGAGAATGTCAGGAGAAAGAAGGAGGTAAAGTCAACAGCCAAGGTACACGCAGGGCAGTGAAGAGAACCACTAAGACAATCAAGATCTTTTTCATCATCCTGCATTTCTTCATCGTGTTACAACACACCCCATGGCCTATTTGGGAATATTTCTCCCAGAGGATGAAAGTGAGGTGCTTGTGACTTTCCTATCGTTAACAAAATCTAGTGTTTGCCTTTATTTTCCAGAAGTCTGGGGAAGTCTTTGTTCCGGCAGAAGTATGGTGACGGACTTCGCGGGGACTGAGGGGCAGTTCCGCTCTGCCTCGGGCAGCATCAATTCTTTTTTTGCAAGTGAGACCAGGAGTGCAGTTTTGGGGACCTTCGCCCATTTGCATTTTTCCTTCCCTTTCTCTGTCCTGCTATTCCTGTCTCCTTTCTCCCAAAGCAGTGAGTTGTGGGATTATGGACCCAGAAGTGGGCTCTGTCTTAATCTTCTGGTTCTTGCATTTCTTATTCCGGCTGCGAGAAGAAAGGGGAGCACTTTGTTTTGTGAGCCATGATGATTATACTTTCTTCCTTCATCCACTAGGTTGATTGCCTATAGCTTTACAAATGCTGGCAGAGGAATTAGCCAGGCTGCTCCCTAAACTAGGACAGCATTCTGTGTGGAGGGTAGTATGTCCAATAGTTACCTGCTGATTAAATAAAAGAAAATCTCTATTGTTACACATATTGTAAAGAAGATAGAGATAGGAGGAAGGGGTCTCCTTTACTGTGATTTCTTGGTACACTGCTTGTGATCCCGTACTGTGCCAAAAGCATAGATGAAAGATCATTATCCGCTTCATTATTGCCTGGACATCTCACAAAATGGCACTACCCCGCACAATATTATTTCATAGCAAAATATATTTTAATTGAAAAATCACTTGAAGTAACTGAATAAAATTGCGGCGCAGGAACTTTCCCAACAGACAGCAGAGTATGTACATTTTGTGGGTGGAGCAGCATCTACTTAATATATTTTATATAGAAAACACAAGCGTATTTAAAAATGGAAACACGTAAGAAAGTATATCACAACGAATAACAAGACGTAACACAAAATAAAAAGGTAAACCCCAAATGACAAGTTTACTAAACAAAACAAGACCCAGCACCGTGTTGGAATTTCTTTGCGTAAGTTCCAGGATGCCCAGGGACTACCAGGAAGAGATGATCCTGCTTTTAGGAGAGCGGGTTGGTTGTGCAGTGGTTAAAACCCAGTCCTCCTTTTCCTGGAACAAAAAGACAAAGAGATTCAACGGAAAAACTGAACTGAACAGGTTAGAGCTTAGCGGCTGATTACAACAGGACTGAAAGTCTCAGACGCCTGGGCATTATCTGTGACATGGTTTGTAGGGATGGGGGTCGCTCCTTGCAAGAATGAAAGGGCTCGGAGAGCAGGTGCTACCATATGAAAAGATCTGAGAATCAACAGCATCTGAGTTTTGATCCTGCTCTGGTCACCAATTTCCTGTCTGAGAATCCTCTTATCTCTAAAATGATGAGATTGGACTTTGTGAACCTGAAAGTCTCCTAGAACATTAGCAGTTGATGGTTTTTATTTAGGGCATTGACTTAGGATCAGTTTTCTGAAGATGCACATAGAGATCAGAGGAAACACGGTCTCTTTCTTAAGGATGGAATGGACTGGGGATGATACCGGGTCTGATTCATCAGCGGAGGAGGTTAGAGGATGAGGGATTTAATGGCTGCCACGGGGTGTTTCTCCACCAGTTGGCACTGATGGCCGGGAGCTACTCCATCCGTGGACAAGCATTTACTGAGCGCCAGTTTTTGTGCCCGCACCAAGTACGCGCGATACAATCTTCAAGGCACTCAATCTTGTGGGAGAGAAATACGAAATTGCTTCTAAACATTTACTGTTTTGATTTCTCAGAAAAGCTTTCTCCTGCTCCCATTTCAGGGAATCATACTCCACCTTTCTCTTCTTCTGGGAACCGGCGGCCGCCTCGCCCCTTTCCCCATAAGTAAGGTAGCGAGTTTGACAAAATGACCCTTCCTGTTAGGACAACGTGACTCAACCTGGGGCCGCAGTTCGCTGGTCCGCGCTGGGCCCTTGAATGGATCTGGAGTAGTCAGTTCTTCCGGACTGTTAAACGGGGTCAGCACCCTGTTTCTGCGGATGCTGTGGGATGACTCGGAAAACGTGGAGGCTACAAGCAGTGCTGTCCTTCTACCTGAACTGAGCAGCGGAGAAAAGCGCACTGAGCAGAAGGGAGGATGGGACAGACACGGGAGGGAGGAGGGGAGACGAGAGGCGGAGGGGCTTTAGGTGGCTTTCAAGTCCTCAGACTGGTCCTCCTGATGCTCAGCCGCCTCACGGCTTGGCGTGCAAGGTCCTTCTATCCTCAGGACATAATCCTTTCTTTGTGAGGCTAGTTAGAGCTGCAACAAGAGAGTCCCGACTAGTATACGTCTCCTAGAATAACTGATCCCAGTACAAGGAGGCAGGCGCTTGCCCAGTCTTCCGGGTTGAAGATGAACCTTCCCTTGTTTGCAGGATATGCCTCTTAGCTCATTTTGCTGAATACATACATCTGGATTCCTTTATTAAACTTTTGCTTTAAAAATCTGGATTTTTTTTCTCTTTATTAATAGTATTTTCACATAAAGTAATAAGTATCCTTCCCCCAGGTGAGAAAGAGCTCCTCTGGAGTATTTTGATGTTAGGGAGCCTCACAAACTCTGGGTTTCCTTGTCTTATCTATAAGATGAAGGAGTTGAAATAGAAAAGTGCCAAATTTTAAGAACATTATAAATACTTCCTGTTCCTTTTTGAGTCATGGTCATTCTTATTCCTTTTATCTTTTCTTTTTTTTTTTCTCTCTCTCTCTCTCTCTTCTTCTCTTTTTTCCCCCAGAAATCCGTTCCAGTTTAATTCTCGTTTTTTAAAAATTCTTTCAACTCTGCTCTCAAGTAAAACCATCATTTTTATCTTGGAAGCTTCTACATATCCTGATATAATCCAAATTTGCTTATTTTTATTTTTTCTCTCTGTAGAGATGGCATATACTTAAGCTAATAGGAAGCAATGCATTGGCACAGGACGGATTTTTTTTTGTTAATAAAGTTTGTACTTAAGTAGGTTTTTGTCTTTGCAAGTTGACTCTGATATTCTAATCACAATGAAATTTAAAAGATGGAAAAATTAGAGCTGATTTCATTTAGCTGGATTTCCCACTTTTTAAAGTAAATATGAAAATAGCCATTTGTTTTTAATGATTACTGTTAAGACAGAAGTAAATGTACATAATACATATCTAAGTGATGTAGTACAATGATACATAGTGAAAGTCTTAAAATAGAGCTGTTAATATTCACACATTGCAACACTTGTGAGGACAATGTTGTAATATTGAAAATATTTTATCCATGGTATGATGTAGTATGTCTGACATTTCCTGATGTTTAAAAAAATTTAAACCTTGAGGAAGAAGAACAAAGCTAGGGGCATCATGCTCTCTCATTTCAAACTATATTACAAAGCTATAGTAATCAAATCAGTATGGTATTGGCACAAAATCAGACACAGAGATCAGAGAGAATGGAGAGCCCAGAAATAAATCCATGCATGTATGGTCAATTAATTTATGACACAGGAGCCAAGAATACACAATGAGGAAAGAACAATCTCTTTCAACAGACGGTGGTGGGAAAACTGGAGAGCCACATGCCAAAGAATGAAACTGGACCACTTTCTTACACCAAACATAAAATTAAGTCAAAATGGATTAAAGATTTGAATACAAGAGCTGAAACCATAAGACTCCTGGATGAAAACATAGATAATGACATTGACATTGGTCTTGGTGATGATTTTTTGGAGGGGCATTTGATAGCAAAAGCAAAGGCAGCAAAAGCAAAATGGCAGTCAGCAAATGAGACTACATCAAACTAAAAGTTTCTTCACAGCAAATGAAATCATCAACAAAATGAAAAGGCAACCTGTTGAATCGGATTATAGATCTGACAAGAGGTCATGATCCAAAATATAGAAAGAGCTTACACAACCCAGTAGCAAAACAAACAAACAAAACAAAATAAAACCCCCAAAACAATTTGATTAAAAAATAGGCAGAGGATATGAATACACATTTTTTTCAAAGAAGACATATAGCAGGCCATAGGTACATGAAAAAGTACTCGGCATCATCAGGCACCAGGGAAATGCAAATCAAAACCACAGTGAGAAAATACCTCACACCTGTTAGAATGGCTACTATCAAAAAGACAAGAAATAATAAGTGTCGGCAAGAAGGTGGAGAAAAGAGAACACTTGCGCATTGTCGGTGGGAATGCAGATTGCATATGATGCAAAGCAGTATCAAGATGCTGCAGAAAATTAAAAAAAATTAAAAATAGAACTGCCATACAATCCAGCAATTCTATTTGTACTTCTGGGTATTTATCTGAAGAAAATGAAAATACCAACTCAAAAAAACATATGTACCACCATTGTCATTGCAGCATTATTTATAATACTCAAGATATGAAAATAACCTGTGTCCATTCATCAATAAATGGATAAAGAAAATGTGAGAACCCCCCTCCCCACACACATCTATACCTACCCATCCACACCCCACACCCACACACTGAAATATGATTCAGCTACGAAAGAATGAAATCTTGCCACTTACAACAACATGGATGGCCCCTGAAAACTTTATGCTAAGTGAAATAAGTTAGACAGAGAAAGACAAATACCATGTGGTTTCACTTATATGAAGAATCTAAAATTTAGAACAACAACAAAAAACTCCTCACAGATACAGAGAACAGATTGGTGGTTGCCACTGGTGGGGTGGGTGGGTGAAATAGGTGAATGGAGGCAAAAGGTATAAACTTATAGTTATAAAATAAATAAGCCATGAGGATGTAACACAGAGCATGGTGACTACAGTTAATAACATTGAATCGCATATTTGAAAGCTGCAAAGATAGCAAATCTTATAAGTTCTTACCATGAGAAAAAGATTTTGTCATTATGTATGGTAATGGATGCTAACTATATCTACTGTGATGATCATTTTGCAAAATATATACAAATATCAAATCATTATATCATATGCCTAAAACTAATATAATGTATATCAATTATTCTTCAATAAAAAAGTTTAAATTATTTTAAACTATTTTTTTCCTTAGACTTAATTTTGTGATAGTCTTTTCTTGACTATCATACTTATCTGATTAGAAATGAGAAACCAATCGACAGACATACTTTTACATTAAAATTTTTTAGTCAATTAAATACTAAATATATATAAACTAAAAATATGAACCAAGATTTTTGATTCTAAAATTACAGTTTTTATCACCAATTTCAATAGTATTTTTTATTGTAATCAGGAATGCAAATGAACATCATTAAAATGTTTTGAGTTGATTAGTTAGTTCACATCCTTACATATGAAAAAAGCAATCTTCTATTCAAGAAGAAAGTTAATTTATTTGTTTAATGAAACCTTTTGTCTTTTTGTGGAAAACTATGGAATGTTTCATGAATTTGCATGCAATCCTTTTAGAGGGGGCCACGCTAACCTTTCTTGTTATGTTCCAATTTTGACTCTATGCTTTGCCAAAGGTGAGCACAAGATTATTTGCGATGTTGTTTTGTTAATCCTTAACTAACATTTCTTTGTGTGGCTTTAGCTCATATTTAAGGAGTACCGGAAAGTGGACATTATTGGATACTAAAAATTTCTACTTAAACTGAAGATACATTCTGGCTTTTGGGACAAACCTACCTTGAATTTTGCTCTCTTTAGGGTACAGATAAACATTTGTTTCCAATAGTCTTACCTGGAGCAGTCATGTCCTGTCCAAGCTGAGAGGCAATGACATCGGTTTGGTCTTACGCATTTTCCACCATTTAAGCAGGGAGACTGGCAAACAGCTAGGATGAAAAATTCATGCATTTATTTAATTAATACTTAGCAAGTTGGAAAACATCCATGAAGGTGTGTGTAATAAGATCTGACTCTGCTTTCCACTCCAGCCACTACCGTTCCGCATTGACCATTTGTATGCGCTTTCCTGCCGCTCTGTTTGGTCTCATGCCTCATGTGACACGACCCACCATCTCCCTTTTCCCTTCCAAGCTAGTCGAGTTTCAAATGTAAGTTCCAGGTTCAGTCCTGCCTGTGTATTGAAATCTTGGCTAATGCCATTAAATCCACTGATTTTTCTCATCAATTCTTTTCATTTATGCAACCAATTTGATGTATACGGTTTTGAACTGCAAATGTTTCATTTGCTCAATGAGACTGCATATCACTGGAGAGAGCTGGCACTGAATTCTATGACTGATTGCATTATTACATCAGACATCGACACTTATGACAATCAGACACATAGATTATCTAAAATAACAACAAACAAAAATAAAAGTAGCAGACAATTCAAGAGCGCCTTGTATTTGCTAGAAAACACAATTTTATGGCGTTTGCAAGCTTTAATTGGAATTGCAGAACCTGGAATAGAATGAAAAATTAGCCACAAGTGAAAACCTGAGTGGACATCCAAGGATTTACCGCAGGATATCTTTTCTCACAAATCCACCTTGGCATAACCAGTCTGCTTGTTACAAAATGTACAGATGTGAAAAGCTGATGAAGAACTACCAGTAGCAAGTTTAATATATCAAAGAGAAAGAGGATCTTCCTTGAGGAAGAAGAAAATAAAATTCCTATCGAAAGAAGTCTGGAAATGAGAAAGTTTCAGTCTCATGATTTCACCCTCATTATAGCCTGGATGAGTAGGCTTCCCCAGATGAAAAACTCATCTTTGGTGAGCTATACATAAATGTTACTTCCTTTTTTAAACTTTGTTTTGAAGCTTATTTATTTTTGAGAGAGAGAGAGAGACACAGAGAGAGAGAGTGAGTTGGGGAGGTGCAGAGAAAGAGGGAGACACAGAATCCAAAGCAGGCTCCAGGCTCTGAGCTGTCAGCACAGAGCCCGATGCGGGGCTCAGACTCACAGACTGTGAGATCATGACCTGAGCCGAAGTCAGACACTTAAATGATGGAGCCACCCAGGTTCCCCATAAATGTTACTTCTTTAATTACTTATCTATAAAACATGGGGGAAATTCCGGAAAGTACCAAACACTTGATATGCAAGGATTAAGCGGGAAGAGAGAGGACAAATGTAAAACCATCTTTGCCCGTGGGGAGCTCTCCTGGGGAGTTAAGAGTAGGCACGGGCCAACAGAATGCATATATTTGCCACATAACAAAGAGGAAATTATGAAACAAAGCAGGATTAAAAATAACAAAAATAAAACCCAATCACTGAAAACTAAGTCTCCATAGATTCCACTTGCTAACAAAAAAAATTACTCCTTTTCATTAAAAAAATGTTTATTTATTTATTTTGAAATAAACAAATCTTTGCACTATCAGGGCAGAGTTTGATGCTGGCTCAATCTCATGAACTGTGAGATCATGACCTGAACTGAAATCAAGAGGTAGATGCTCAACCAACTGAGCCGCTCAAGTGCCCCAAATTACTCCTTTTCAATAGCATCATGGTTTAGTGGTTCCCGACAGTACTAACAAGTTAATTTCACTTCCTTGCCTAATAGCTTAACACCTTCCTCCTTCCCTATAGAATGGGTGCCCCCAATATTCCACTTTAGGCTATGTGCCTTCTGCACAATCTTACATATTTCTTCATGAATATTTTCCCGTGATGACTCACATACTGTTATCTTCCATGTAGATGTATCTTCTGGGAGCTCAAACCGTCATTCAACTTCCTATCAGACCTCTCCCTTGTAGGTTTCACAGGCTCCTCAAACTCAGCACTTGACTCCTTATCCATACATTCTCACCCTGGGTTCTCTAGCTCAGTTAGTGGTACCACAGTCTCTTTGGGGGCCCGAAAGGCGCATCAGTCTTGATTCTTCTCAGACTTCTACCCCCACAGCAAATCTATAACCAAATAGTATTTATCTGACTCCATAACTTCTCTCAAATACTGGTAGCTTTTTCCTTTCCAACACTCATGGGTGGCTGCTGCGGCTTGAGGGATGGTGCGTCCATGTGTGATTTTGCCTGTGACAGTATGTTTTACTCCCATTTCCTTGGTTTACTTATTAACAGTACCCCTTTCACTCTCAAAAATGTCCCAGTGTGAAAGCTAAATTACAAGGTCACCAAGCCTTAGAGCTTGTGACAAGTCCTGGTGCCAATATGCCTGTTTTACTTGATGTTTTACCCCACCAGAAAGGTGGTGTAATACTGCTTTCAGGAGGGATGGTATAGTGTTAGGCATAATACCAAATAAATACAGCAAGTTCTGTTCTTTTAATAGTTGTCTAAAGACTTCAAACTTTAAAAACCTGTCATTTCTTTTTAAAAAATTTAACATTTATTTATTTTTGAGACACACAGAGTGACAGAGCATGAGCAGGAAAGGGGCAAAGACAAAGGGAAACATGGAATCCAAAGCAGGCTCCAGGCTCTGAGCTGTCAGTGCAGAGTCTGATGAGGGGCTTGAACCAACTGACCATGAGATCATGACCTGAGCTGAAACTGGATGCTTAACTGACTGAGCCACCCAGGTGCCCCAAAAACCTGTTGTTTCAAGTGGATTCATTTGTTTGACATGAGAAACTGATCTATGCAGGCACTATGGTAGGTATTGGACATATAAAGATCATGAGGAAGTGTCCCTGCCCTCAGGTGGCATATAATCTAGTAGGAGCAAGGACAGATCGGTAATCAGCTAAGACCTCAAAGTGCAGAAGAGTAAATATTTGAGCTAAGCAAAGGTTAAGGGGACAACATATGTCACCAAGCAATCGATCTTTTCAACCAGTGAATCCTTTGTTCACAAAGGAACCACCTCTTTGATGAGATTTCTACTTTAAGGTAAATGGTGTTTATTTAGAGCCGTGTTCTTTCTAAATAGTTACCATGAATGTAGTAACTTAGTTTCATAGAGATTAAAATAAATACTCTTCTGGAGCTCTGCATGCTTTCTTGATATTCTGCAAAGCAGAGCAGATGACTTGAAGAAGGCAGGTAGCTGAGCTGACTTAGATGCTCAGCTTTGGTTCACGGGCCTGACAGGTGTCTTTGAAGCAGCTGTAGAGTTCAGCATTGAGACTATCATTCAAAAGACCATCTTGAATGGGGATTTGTGAAAAACCTTGGTATCCTTTTCTTTCACTGCCACCTTTGAGTCTGAGTCACACTCATCAGTGTCCTCTAGGGCCTCATGGAGCCAAGTCCCCAAGAAAACAAACCCGGAAGGAAGACCTACCTGTATGACAGCGGGACCCCGTCCAGCCAGGTGGGCAATCACACTGATAAGGGGCCACACAGCGACCACCGTTCAAACAGGGGAGAATGCATATTGCTAGAAAGGAGATAGACAAGGGTTAAATCAACACACACACACACTCAGATATGATCAAGTGTTCACAAAACATTTTCCGGGAGGAGTAAAACCTTGAATGACCCACTAGAGAGTGTCCCCGGGTGTGTTCTGTTTATTAATCAGTATCACTGCAAAAACACAATCAGGAAAGTAAGGCTGGTCCTTTAGTCAATTGAAATGACTCTAATGCCAAATGCACTCTTTTAGAGAGGATATACCGTAATCAATGTCCGCTAAGTGCTTTGCTTTCTCTTCACAGAATAAGCAGAATGTTCTCCATTTATTATTGTTTCACATTTCTTTTACAAATTACATAAAGTGCTCAAGAAGTTTGGCTTTCTCGAAACTCTCTAATTGTTTTGAATTAAATGTAAGGATGGGGTCAGATGGGCCATCCTGTAGGCTGGTGTTGGCAACACGTCAGTAGTGAGGGGATAACTCACCCTTTATTTCCTTGGAGCAGAGGCCTGATGGGGACTAAATTGTCTATTGGCTTGCTACTCAAAGCACAGTTCTCAAGCCTATAGCATGAGCATGACCTACGAGTTGGCTAGAAAATGCAGCATCTCAGGTCCCAACCCAGAACTGCTGAATCAGAATCTGCATGTAACATCTCCCAGGCAGTCTGTATGCGCGTTAAAGCTTGGGGACCCTGGCCTAGTGCCGTAGCACAAGCACATGCTTAGTGAACCAGGCTAGGCCTGCTGCCAGGGCCTGCCGGAGTAAGTGCTTCCCGGGTCTTTGGACACTTGGCATTAAAGCAGGTCAAGTTTGGGAGCCCTAAATGGGAAAGAATGGGGAGCAGATGGAGGAGAAACATAATATTTCTTCTTTCCTAATGAGAATACTTGCTTTTGTGAGTTCTTAGCAGAATAAATTTATTTCCATTGTATATTTTTCCTTTCTAGATTAGTTGAAATAGTTACACTTAAAACAACTTTAGAATCTCTTATAACATGTCTGGCCTTCAGAAAAATGATAAATACTGATATAGGCCAACAACCATCACATAAATGACCCTGAATGTGACTTACATACATCACTCCCAGTGAAACATGAAATAATTTACCCCATATATATTTTTAAGCTATTAAAACAGAGAATAGTTTAGACATTAAAACATTTTTAAATTACTTACATTAGCCTCAAGTTCAAATTCAAACGTATTTTTAAAAGGATCAAAATTCTATATGAATTTACTAAGCACTGTATAGACACAGGAGTGACAACTTCCCGTTTGTTGGTTTGTTTGTTTTTAAGTTGGGAAGAACCATCCTAACGAGAAAGAGTGAATGGTGGGCTGCAAATGCTACATACAAGACACAGGGTTTTGCAACTCCATGAATTTATCCCACCCGCAGCAAGGAGAGGCATCGTACATACATGCACTTGAGGTGGGAGAAGATGGTGGGCTGGGAAACCCTCTATCATAAACTCCTCCCCCAGAAGTTCTTGGGCATTTGTGACAGGAGGCATGCGTGGAGATGGCCCCAGATGGATCTTGATAACGGTGTTTTCAAGGTCACTTATATGCCAGATCTTCTGCAACTAACTGACATATTCTGATAGACCTCAGATGCCCTTGTCGGGTCTACTACAGGATTTAAGCAAATGAATTCCTCCCACCAGTAAAGCCAGTTCCTGGTAACTCCCTTGATTTGGCCGCTTCCAGGCAAATGATCAGGACGTAAAGATTTATGGACACAGTATGTCAGGTTTGAGGAGACTCACGTTCTTCGCAGAGGCGCCCCATCCAGCCATCTGGACAGGAACAGGCATTTGGGCGTTGGCAGATACCGCCATTCTGACATGGGAATCGACAGACAGCTGGAAAAGAAGCAGGACGGATCACAAATCTAGGGAATTACAGAGGAGTGCTTATCAGAATATAGGAGTCCTTATTTATATTTCCTTGAGTCAAGTTTTACGGATGAGAAACAAAACCGAACCTCAAGATTTAGCAAGGGGTACACATGAGGGCTCTCCGACAGGGGCATAAGCGAGCTTGGGTTGTTCAGACAACATGGCTTTCAACATTTAATAACCTGGGGGTTCAGGGCAGAAGGGGACAAGGTGGTTTAGACAGAAGATAATCGCTTTTGGTCTGTGCCGGGGGAAATGCCTCTTCCAGAAGATGTGAAAATGCCCTTCCGAAGGTGCCGTTTGATGGCCAATAGCTCTTTGGTGCTGCTGCTGTCACTCAGTGTCTTAGAGCTAACAAGTGAAGACACAAGCAAGCAAGGCACACACACAACTCTCATTTGCCTTCTGGTTTTAAGTGAAACTTGGGCTGCCTGAGGATGTCACCTCCTCAGGGGCCCTCTCACGAGGAGGTCATAGCTTCCCTTACATCCTGCCCGTTAGTGATCTCATTTCTCACCGCTGCTTTCAGACCTTTAATCTCTTTCTGTCTCCTGCAATCACCCTTGCCTCTTCTGAGGCCTTTTGTTCATAGATTTCCTCAATTCTCCCAACCTTACAGGTCACTAAAGACTTTGGCCTTTTCATTCCAAATCCAAATCCGACCATTGTTCACCTGGCCGTGTGGACAACCCATTCAACAATTTGATTATTCTTTTAGTTCCTGGGTAAATGTTTGTCATGTTCACTAGCATAGCTCCTGACTTTCAGTAAATATTTACCGAAAATATTTCAGTAGAATGGAACAATTACTATGATTTGTAAAAAAAAAAAAAAAAAAATACTGCTTTGTTAGAAAAGTGTAGATTTTTTGACATACTAGGATTCTAATTATCTACCTCTTTCAGTTTTGCAGAATTTTAAGCACAGAACCTTCTCCCCGCCCAGGAAGATTTTATTGAGTACACACGCACAATTCATCCTTGGGTTTGCAAATTCAGTGCACCAAGTGAAGAGACAGCAGTGCTCACATGAAGGCGGAGTGGTTGTCACCAGCCCCCAGCATGGCCAGGGAGACCATGGAGTGGGCTCTGCTTCCCTGGGGCTTCCTAGGACCTTTCCTCTCATACTCTGCCCACCTGGCAGGCTATCTCATCGCCAGCACAGGATGTGAATGTGGCACTGGAAATCTGCTGAAACACCTGAGAGTCCAAGAGGCGGTCTCATGGTTCAGACACGACATGGCGCCCCCTAGCGGCCGGAGAACACTCCAAGAGAGCACTTCCCTGAGGGCCATGATTGACTCAGGAAGAAGCTGCATGCAGGGCCAGAGTTTCGTGTGAAAGCTTTCAAAACTCAAACCCAGAAAGTTAAGGAAAATGACACAGATCTTAAGAGAAAATGTATTTATTAAAATTTTTAAAAAATGTTTATTTTTGAAAGAGAGGGAGGCAGAGACAGAGTGCAAGCAGGGTAGGGGCAGAAAGAGAGGGAGACAGAATCCAAAACAGCTCCAGACTCTGAGCTATCAGCACAGAGTCCGATGCGGGGCTTGAACCCATAAACCATGAGATCATGACCTGAGCTGAAGTCAGATGCTCAACCAACTGAGCCACCCAGGTGAACCAAGAGAAAATTTAAAGCCAAGGAGAAATGAAAGAGCAAATATACTAGTTGCTGGCCTCCACAGACTTCTATATACATTCCCCTACAGCTTCACTAAGAAGTAACCATTCAATGGATAAAGAAGATGTGGTATGTGTATATACACAATGGAGTATTACTCAGCAATCAAAAGGAATAAAAGCTTGCCATTTGCAACTACATGGATGGAACTAGAGGGTATCATGCTAAGCGAAATTAGTCATAGAAAGACAAATAGCATATGACTTCACTCATATGAGGACTTTAAGATACAAAACAGATAAACATAAGGAAGAGAAGCAAAAATAATATAAAAATAGGGAGGGGGACAAAATATAAGAGATTCTTAAATATAGAGAACAAACAGAGGGTTGCTGGAGGGGTTGTGGGAGTGGGGTAGGCTAAATGGGTAAGGGGGATTAAGGAATCTACTCCTGAAATCATTGTTACACTATATGCTAACTAACTTGGATGTAAATTAAAAAAGAAAGAAACACACAAATATTTCCTTACCCCTGCAAATAGGAGGTGCCGTCCAGGTTCCATTCTCCAGGCAAACACTCCTTAGGGATCCTTCCAACATGTATCCACTGTAACACGAGTAGGTGATCATGTCCCCGTACTGATAATGCGCGCCTCGAGTGATCGCATTTTCTACAAAAGTTGGCGGACCGCAGGATATTTCTACAGGAAAACAAAAGCACAGTTGGGCCTCTGCTACTAACCCAGCATGGACAGTCTCATCTCAAAGACTGAGTTAATTTCAAGAGCAAAGATAACGTACATAAAGGTAACTTTTCACCTATATAACAACCCAAAGGTACTAGGAACTACAAGCATAATCCGCTGCTGTCTAGAAAGATGCGCAGGATCAAAAGTTTTGTCTTCTGATCCAAATGCTGAGGCTGAGCTGCTACTGTTTACTCAGGCGACAAGCCCCTAGGGGCCCAAGAAAGAGCTCTTGCGGATTGCCGGAGAGGTGGCTTCCAAGAGAACTCTGAGGAAGGATGTTTATCAGATTAGAGGAGGAGAAGCAGGGGTATTATTCATAGTCTATTATTTTACAGTAATGATGAGGAATGGCAGTACTGCGCATTCCACCAAAGGCTGTTTTACTAGTGCCTAGAATAGCACCTGACACACAGCAGCCTCTCGATAACAAATCTGAAAAATGAGTAAATGAATGTAATGAATGAATAGCCTCCAGCCTCTAGAGACTCCATTTACGCGCCCTGATGAGGTTTGTATCAAGGTTTCACATCAGTTTCCTTCTTTTCAAGATTATAAAGCAGTGACTCTTAAGAAATGTGTTGGACTGAATGATAATCTTCTTTTTTAAAAGTGATATGTACTGTATATTTATTTTTTATTATTTTAATTTAGGGAGAGAGAAAGCATTTAATCAGGGGAAAGGGGTGGGGGTGGGGGGAGGGAGGGAGAGAGAGAGAGAGAGAGAGAGAGAGAGAGAGAGAGAGAGAATCCCAAGCAAGCCCCACATTCAGTGAGCAGCCTGACACAGGGCTCAAACTCACGACTCTGAGATCATGACCTGAGTCAAAATCAAGAGTCGGATGTTCAACCAACTGAGCCACCTAGGCACCCCTGGACTGTATGTCAATTTAAATAAAAAATCCTATAACTAATTTTGCTTTGAGAAGCCTTGAGATAACTAGAGTTGTTCTGGGAAGGCTCACAAAACAAGGTCTGAATTAGCGCAGGGGCTCCAATCAGTACCCAGTTTGAAGAAGTCTAACTTTTGGATGACTCTCCCTGAACTGGCTTCTAAAAAGGTCACTTTGTGGACACACTACCATTAAGAACTCGTCAGAGGGAATAACCAATGTGTATGATTTCTCTAGATTTTCTTTTCCTTCTAAGGTGGTTACAAACATTAATTCAATGAGTCAGATATCAAATATGTATTATGCCTACTGGGTATTAGAAACTGGAAAGAAATCAATGAAGAAAATGCTGTCCTTTTACACAGAGTAGCAGGACAGAGATGGACAATTTAATAAAAGAGGCTTGGATACTATACTACGGGGAAATCAAGGTGAATAAGACTAATTAGCTTAGGCTGTCAAGGTACAAATCACAACGGGAGTGGCTTTGGACGGGGCTATGGGGCTTGAGTAGGGTCCGTGGAGCTTCCAGGCTGGGGGAGTGGCTTGTAGAAAGCTCACGGGAAGCTGATGGCTGGTTTACTGAAGTGATCAAAGGGCAGATTTCACACCAACTGTACAAGAATCACTCTCATTAAAAGTGCACATTTTCGGGGGTGCCAGGGTGGCTCAGGCAGTTAGGTGTCTGACTTCGGCTCAGGTCATGATCTTGTGGGTTTGTGAGTTCGAGCCCCACATCGGGCTCTGTGCTGACAGCTAGCTCAGAGCCTGGAGCCTGTCTTTGGATTCTGTGTTTCCTTCTCTCTCTGCCCCTCTCCCGCCCATGCTTTGTCTCTCTGTCTCTCTCAAAAATAAACATCAAAAATATTTCTTTTAAAGTGCAAATTTTGGGAGTTTCTAGCTTATAAGTCTGCGTCTTACACTTGGTGATTCCTATACACACTAAATTTGAATCCGTGATTTGTAAGGACAGATATTAGGATGAGGTGAAAAAATGAGGTAAGTGGTTCCTCATGGCTCTCAGGGAAGATATTTTCTTCTAAGCCAGAGGCTTTTTGTTGAATAGAAAATGCAAAAGAGGGATTGAGGATAACAGACAATGGTAGAAACTGTCTTCTCTCCAAGGCAACCCCTGATCCTCTCAAGAATATCGAGGCATAATTAAGCATGCACCAGAGTGCATGTCTCTCTTTGCTTTTTCTTCCAGTGCTCTGAGTGGTCTCTCTCAGGGCGCCAAGACCGAGGTGAGGATATGCGTGCACGATCAGGCCACTTGGCTTGCTTGAGCTCAGGCTGGTGGTCAAGGCATATGTAGTGCTTCCTATTTCACTCGGAGTAGATTTTATAAGACTAAAAGTGTAGTATATATTCCCTGGAGTGGAACCAAAATTATTTTTTTTTAATATTTTAAGTGTTTATTTTTGAGAGAGAGACAGAGTGTAAGCAGGGTTGGAGCAGAGAGAGAAGGAGACACAGAATCTGAAACAGGCTCCAGGCTCTGTGCTGTCAGCACAACTGACAGCACAGAGCCTGAAGTGGGGCTTGAACTCAGAAACTATGAGACCATGACCTGTGCCAAAGTCAGACACTTCACTGACTGAGCCACCCAGGTGCCCCCAAACAAAATTCTAATGCTGTAGTAGGCTGCTGGTTGGAATGCCAGGCACTCGGACCACTGGTGTATCTCTTCCTAGCAGGTGACATTGCTAAAATATACCAGTTCATTTATTCTTCAAAGCAAACGTATAAGACAGCTATTATTGTTGCTACTAACACAGAAGATCCATAAAGGTTCAGAGAAGTTAGGGCACTGGCATAAATTTCGTCTTAGGAAGTTCTGAGGATAGAATTCAAACCCAGGTCTACCCTGACTTCACAGTTCCCACGGCTTTCACATGCACATTTCTTATGAGCTGGGGCGCCAAGTGTTCGAAAGATGGAGGCCACTGTAGGCACGATATATCCGTAGACTATGTAGCCCAGTGTCTTGCATCTGCTTAGACGCAATGAGAATTTGTTAACTGATTGCTACAGAGGGAGTAGCTTGCATTACAAGGGAGGGGGACAGGGGAGGGGGCGCAGAATGCTGGGTGGGGGTGGGAGATGTTTGAAGTGCAGGAAGTGTATGTGAAGAGATGTCAAGAGTTACCACTAGGCAGTAAGAGATGCCGCCAGATTGTGTGTGATATGTCACCTGGTGCTCGCCTGGAGGGTCGCAAGCTGTTTGGTTCCAGGACCAGCAGCAACTGGTGACTGAGCCACCCAGGCATGCCTTATTTTATGTTTTTACGTAATCTCTATGCTCAGTGCAGGGCTTCAAATTAAGCTTAAGAGCTGCATACTCTACCAACTGAGCCAGCCAGGTACCCCAGGAAAAAATATGTATTTTAGGTTTAATATTTTGCTCATTCCTAAGAGAGAGTATTTTGAAACTCTGCTCAGTGAATTCTGGTCAGGTAGGTTTTAGCCTACTGCTGGAAAGTTTCTTTTTCCTTTTTATGTTTGGAATGCCAAGATCTTTTTTCTTTTTTTAATTTAAAAAACTGGCAACACAGCAGCTGATAACCATGATAAGACAGAGACCTAAATGTGTACATTTACGTTACTTGATTGAAGGTAATCTCACAAGGATGAGAACACATTGTGCACTCATGAGATGAAATGGATTCCGCCTCCATTTACTCACTTTCACATCTGGCGCTTGTCCGTGTCCACGTCTCGTCAGGGTTACAGGTAATGATGCCCTCGCCCCGCAGCAGGAAGCCTTCCCTACACCTGATGGACACGTTCTGATCGACATAAAACTCCTTTTCAGAAAGCACAGCATTCTCGGGAATCACAAACGGAACAGGGCATGGATTGGCTGTTAAACAGAGAAAACAATGCTTACCGAGTGTCTCTTTCTTTTCTTTATTTCTTTATAGGCAGAGTGTGGGTGAGCCGTGTAGGAGCTGGGTTCGCAGTTACGATAATGAGGCTTAAAAATACAGAACTTCAAACATTAAAAAACAACAACTTGGTCTGGTGGCAGGTGGGTGGCTCAGTTTGTTAAGCACCTGACTCTAGATTTTGGCCCTGGTCTTGATCCCAGTGTTTTGAGACTGAGCCCTGTTGGGCTCTGTGCTCAGCAGGCAGCCTGCTGAAGATTCTTTTTCTGTCTCTCTCTGGCCTTGCTTTCTAAAATTAAAAAAAGAGGATGCCTAGGTGGCTTGGCTGGCTCAGGTTATGATCTCAGTTTGTGAGTTTGAGCCCCATGTGGGGCTCTGCGGTGGCAGCATGGAGTCTGCTTGGGATTCTCTCTCCCTTCTTCTCTGCCGCTTCCTCGCTGGCTGCTCTCCTTCTCTCGCTCTCTCAAAATAAATAAATAAATATTTTAAAAAGTAGTGTTAAAAATAAGACAAAAAGCAAAAAGATATTTTTTTTTGTAGCCACATGACATTATTTTTAAGGGTAAGATCAGGTATGATCTGAAAACCCCAAGATATTCGGCCACCCACACTTTGTCCTAAAATTCTAAGATGGCAAATTAAATAGCTGTTTGAAATGATGGCTTAATGATGGGGAGACAAAAGGTGTGCTAGAAATCAGGGAGTGCATCAACATTCCCTCGTTTTTTCCACACACACACACACACACACACACACACATACACACACATACATATATACATGTATATATATACATATACATATTAAAGATTCCCTTGGCTTTTGATGAAAATATATTAAAAATGCAGAGCAAATGCTTCTCGTTGTCACTTTACTCTCTTTTACTGAACATCCTACAGAAGGATGACCCAGAAATTGGCAGACATTTCCAAGTGAGCTGAGTATAACTTTAGACTCACAATACTATGAACAGGATATTATAACTTAAATTGTAGAGTCTGCAAGGCTTATTCCTCAGGGAGGATTCATTTTATAGGTCTGAAGGAAAAACAGCAAATGATGACAGCACAAGGACTTCTTAGTGTAAGTGTATGACATACATATCGACATAGATTTCAGCAGTTTGGCTTTTCCTGGTTTTCAGTGGGCACGAGAGAAGTCTCTGTGGGTGAGGCAGGCGTCAGCTGGATCTTGAAGGCTCAGTTACTGCGTTATAACACTTGAAACAATAACCACAGCTCCCTCAATTTAGATCTTACCTGTGAATATTGTTTTCATTCTAATGCTATATATATGTGTGTATATATAAAATTATACTTTGATATATTCTTTCTTCTTCATTATACACTTGTGTCAAAATATTTTCATTAAGCTGCATTTTTATATTAGTGCCTTGGACTACCTGTAATCATCCAAGGGAGCTGATGAAAGCTCATTCTCAGACAGGATATTCCAGAACATACAAGTAGGTTTTAAAACTATCCCAAAGTATTTGGTTTGGATATGCACTGATTGCTTTCTCTGGGCCAATCTCACTCAGTGAAGTTTCCTCGATGTTTCAGACATTGGGGAAATTAATCATGAAACTGAATGTGATTAAAACCTCTCCTAGAGTCAACACACACGTTTACAGAGAGGAACTGGGTGGCTCCAAGCTCCCTGTTCAGTGCAGTTCGCCTCAGGTGCCCCTTCAAGGCTGTATCCTCTGTTACAGGAATAGACCACGCTGGCGCCAGTGGGAGTGTTTTCGACTTTGGCTTTCCCGTTCAGAAACCCACGCGGAGCTTCACACCTGGTTTCTAGAAAGAAAAAGAAAAGCCTCGTATTAAATGCTTCTTCCAACCCTCTTTCCTTCTTCTGCTACAATGTTAAAGGTACTCCGTGCATCATATAAAATACCACAGCCTACTCATGTGGGAGGCACGAGGATATGCTTTGAAGGAGGAAAAACCCGCAGCATGTCTAAGTTTTGGGTTAATACACGCAGGCGATTAAAGATTGGTATTTTGCCTACCGACTCTAGCTGTCTTCTTGTCTATTGCCACCTTTTGTTGTTAATAGTGCTGGGGGCAGAAGTGAGCGAGCCCTATCTCAGACCAAATGAATCAGAATCTCCGTGTGGTGGCCTAACTTCTGGTATTAAAAGCTCCCCAAATGATTTCTAATTGTCACTCAGGGTTGAGAGCCCGGGGAGTAGACGCTGACTTCTCTGGGCTTCTTCCAGCCTCGTGAGTATTCCGTATCCTGAGACCACAGATCTCAACTTTGGCTATACCCTGGAACTGAGCTTTAAAAACATATTGACATGGGGTTCCACCCCCAGAGATTCTGACCTGATTCATCTGGGCAAGGGATTTTTCAGAGCTCCCTGAGGGTGTCCCAAAGTGCTGAAGGCTAAAAGCCATGGGAGTAAGGCAGTGCTTTCAAACTAATGCACATAAGAATCATCTAGGGATTCTGTTAAAATGCAAGTTTGCATTCAACAGGGTTGGGGTAGGGCCTGAGAACTTGTATTTCTAACAAAATTCAGGTGCTATCAATGCTTCTGGTCTGTGAGACACACTTTGAGAATCATACCGATGTGAAGAGACTTCCCTGAAAACTGATAACACAGGTATCAATATATTTAATAATTTAGTAAATCATTTAAGAATCTTTCAAATCAGGTTGCTCAATATAAACAATCCCCACCCTCAGAAATATCTGTATTTTTTATATGCCTCAGAAAAAAGTATATAATAAAATATATAAAAATATCAATAATTTTTTACCCATGAGTAGTGGAATTAAAACTATTATTTTCTTTTTGCTTATTTGTGTTTTTTAATTTTCTGCAAAGAACTTGGATCATGTAATTAATAATTTAGAAAGAAAAAACACCCACAGATAATAAGAGGATTCATAGAGGACTCATTACGATCTTGTGTTTCAGAGAGAGCCGCTAGACAAACCATTGTCACTGCAGTTTGATTTACACCCGCTGCGAAACTAAAATGACCCCCTCCCCAACACTGTGGCAGGTGCCGATGCCAAACCTACATGTTTCCTTTTCTTTCCTCTCGCCCTTCCCTGCAAATACATTCACAATTTTTTTTTATCATGAACAGTTGAGATAAAAAAAATGCTATTATCAGAAATGCCCAACGGTGCCTTTCTGTGACTTGAGATATTACTCAATGTCTTTAAAAAATATTTTTCTGGGGCAGCTGGGTGGTTCATTCAGTTAAAAGTCTTATTTCACTCAAGTCATGATCTCACGGTTCATGAGTTCAAGCCCTGCACCAGGCTCTCCGCTGTCAGTACAGAGCCCATTTCAGATCCTCTGTCTGCACGCCTCCCACTCCCCGCCACTGCATGCCCCCAGCTCCTGTACTCTCTCTCAAAATAAATAAGTATACTTAAAAAAATATTTTTCTGTATAATACATACATGTTTTTGAGAACTAAAAATAGTCATATGTTCTCCCTGGAGTTTTAACCATACAATATTAAGAATTGAAGATTCTGGTGTATATAAAATCGATCATTACTCTAACCCCAGAAGACATGGTGGCAACAACCTTGAGTCCTAGTGCCGCCTTTGCCACTGACTTACTTAATGATACTGGGCAGCTCACTTCATTTCTCCTGGCCTCTATTTACTTATTTAGTGAGATAAATAAATCCAGCTGACCTTGGACTCAATCTAATCTAGTCCAGCTGAATCATCTAAGAAGCTGCTTAAGGAGAATCTAAGAGGCCAATTCTAGTTGAAAATTTGATGACTCCCCAGGACTATTAAGACAAAACCTTGAAGCCTACCACTTTGATTGGCTTGTAACTACTTGTATCTAAATTACAGCTGACACTTGAACAACATGGAAGTTAGGGGCACCAACACCCCATGTAATCAAAAATCCATGTATAACTTTTGACTCTCCCAAAACTTGACCAACAATAGTCTACTGTTGACTGGAAGCCTTACTGATAACATAAACAGTTGATTAATAAATATTTTGAATGTTACATGGATGACATGCTGTATTCTCACAATAAAGTAAACTAGAGAAGAGAAAATGTTATTAAGAAAGTCATAAGGATGAGAAAATACATTTATAGCACCAGGCTGTATTTACTGGAAAAAAAACCCCCACATACAAGTGGACATGTGTGGTTCAAACCGATTGTTTAGGAGGTCAACGGTACATTGTCTCCAGCTGAGGAATCATACGGGTCGTGTGTTGGGAATAAACTCATGTAATTAACTCACATCTTGCTAAGTAAACCTGCATGTTTTTGTAATATGAGTTAATGCAAAATCCCACGCAAAAAAATGTGACAGATGTGATGACAACATCACTTTAAAAAACTGGTCACCAAAAAGCAAGAGTGCTAAACCTTCTAGTTTATAATTATTTGGGGGAAAAGCCCACAAAAAGAATGCAAATAAATTCAACAGTTAACTAATTTCAAAACAAAATGTTTGCCATTCCCAAGTTGGTAATCTTGTGCTCTATTCCAATTTAATCATTAATCTCTACTATTATTTCTGACCCTTTTATTGGCTTGCCATCCTTGAGCAAAAAGCCCATAAAAGTTTCTCATATAGTTTATGGAGATGATTTAAAAAAAATTTTTTATTAAAAAACTGATTTATAAAGAAAATGTGGCCACCTTGTTATCATGTGCCTCACCGTTGATTTTGGGGACTGCCCAGTGTCACTTGACTTACTTTTGCACATTGCTACTTCTCCACTCCACATTCTGTTCTTCTGACAAACACGCTCCTCATTCCCCTGTGAATCGATGAGAAAAAGGTCACAAACAAGATTATCCTCAATAATGGAAAGATAATAAGGGAACACAAAGTAATCTTAGCCATGAATCTGAATCACCCAGAACTGAATGCTAAATAAATTGATTAAATACATATAGTTTTTAAGGGCTAGGTTTAGACTTTCAAAAATGTTTTCCTCAAATTACTTCAAACTTCATACCCTGGCTGATCAGTGTAATTAAAGTACACATTTTGTTTCACTTTCCATTTAAGTGATAACTGATTATAATCAATAGCAAAGGTGGATCAAAACCATGTTTGAAATGTCAAAGAGGTATATTTGCTTGGTAAATTTTAAAAATATTTTGAATTGAATTTATTTTTCAATACCTGAGAGGTATGGCCAAGAATATGAATCGGCATTTTTACACCTTTTAGTTTTGGACATAAAATACGTTATCTTATTGGCAGGAGGATTGAATTTTTGGCAATGTAACTTAACCATTAAATATAAATTTATCCTGGGGTGCCTGGGTGGCTCAGTCGGTTAAGTGTCTGACTTCAGCTCAGGTTATGATCTCATAGTTTGTGGGTTTGAGCCCCATATCCAGCTCTGTGCTGACAGCTCAGCTCCTGGGGCCTGCTTCAGATTCTGTATCTCCCTCTCGTTCTCTCTGCCCCTCCCCCAACTCATGCTTTGTCTCAAAATAAATAAACGTTAAAAAAAAAAAAGAAAAATGTATCCTACTAAAAGCCCAAGCATTCAAATTTTTATTTGGGGTAAAAATCTTTCTAAAATGTACTTTACAGTCTTCTTAAATAAAATAAAATGAAGATAATTTACTTGAAAAATATTCATAGTTACTATTCTGAATATATTTTTGCGTATTTTTCAATATCCCATAGCCCTTCATGGCTATATAGGCTGTTGGCCCTCTACAGTTATTATAGGCATATATAGACTGAGATTACTATTCTTTGACTTCTGGATATAATTTTATGAGTCTTTGTTTCTTCCCTCTTTGTTGTTTATCTTTTATCGTAATCATCAGTGTTCCTAATGATAACCCTTCTCCATGCTTTAAATTCCTTAGCTACTATGGAAAAATTAAGATAAGTAAATTTTTGTAATAGATGTTTAAAAAGATTTGGTTCTAAGTAAAGTGTTAGGGGGCTTGATTCTAAGTCAATATATGCAGATGGATTTTTCTCACCTGTTTCTTCATTGCTCAGAGCTCTTTGGACATACTGTCTTGAAGCCGTGTTCTACATTAGCAAGAAGTCTGAAAAAGAGCTGTTGGCCTCCATTTTTAGGTTTGATCTGATTGATGTCTTTCATCATTATTCTTCTATCAAAGATATTTTCTTTGAGCTATCAGTTTATCTACTGATAAAACTTTACCTATAAAGATTCCATGGACTTTGGTGGAAGGTTACTATGCTGACTTTCCAAGAAAGTAACTGAATCAATTAAGAAAATGTTTCTTTTAAAAGAAGGTCATTATTTTTTTCTTGTTGAAAACAGTTATGTGTGTTGATTATAGAAAGACTGGAAAATACAAATGAAAAATAGAGTTTTTCAGCATTCTTCATCCAGAGATAAACACTGTTAATTAACATTTATTATGCTTTTTCTACACTTAGATACTTATGTATGCACAGGAAAATGTGCTATTTTAGTTTGTGCGTTTTTATTAATTTTGAGGAAGAGTATAGGATAAGCCATTAAAGCTAGCTCCCTATTTAGGTACTTCTACAGTAGACTATAATCAAGCGGTTAATTTCAGTTAATAGTTGAGCATTTCCCCCGCTATTTTTTCCTTGTTCTTTTTCATCTACTGATTTGCATAATAAATATTTTGTTTCACTTATGCCAATTTTTAATTCCAATAGAAACTCAAATCTATTTTCTGTAATTATTGATGTAAAAAAAATTAAATACTGTCTTTGGGTTCCCCCCATAGTTAAACTGCAAATCTTATCATATTTTTCCTTTTGTCTTTTTTTTTCTCTCCATCCTTTACATTTCTTGTTTCTGATGAAGGTGAAGCTAGAGTTTTTGATCCCAATTAGCATCCAGTTACTATTTTTGATGCAGTGTATTTGCATGATCAACCACTAGGTTAGATATTTACATTTGTTTTAGAATCATCATAACTACTTTATTGCTAACAGGTGGTATGATTTTATAAAATGACTATCCCATTTTTGAGTTCTTTATGTTGATTTATTTCTCAATTTCCCGTAGCAATTTTATTTCCAGAAGATTGCATGTATAGTAAAATTTCTGAGATTTAGATGGCGTAAAAAAGTTGTTTATTGTACATATAAATGGTAACTTAACTTACAAAGCAGGAGAATTCAACATGATTTACATTCATTGTCCAAACTGCTTAGCCTCATTTGGGTAATAATACAAATAGTAGGAGTGAAGACAGTAACTACCCTATCCTGACTCCAACAACACAGAAAAGGCAGTGCTTGCCACTTTCTTTCTTTTATCTCCAGCCCTAGCAGTAACTTTGCAGAGGTGGCTATCGAATTTCTAACGTAGACAAAGCAGAGATGAAACAGAGCTGCAGAGAGGTTTGATTGGTTCCCTAATATTTCTCATCCAGTGAGAGACAGAGCTCGGAACGGAGGTCTCCTGGGACCATGTGGCTATTCTTAACCACTTTCCTTCCCAACCAGCCACTGACCCTTGCCCTCTGGAGTGCTTGTTAAAAACACAACCCCCTAGGTCCTATTTTTAGGGGGCCTAGGAACGTACACTCCTTTTTAGAACTTTTCAGATGCTTCACAAGCAAGTGGCTCACAGACCACACTTTGAGAAACACTGAGTGATGTCTCGGAGTGGTTCTCTGTCCCGAGCCTGGCTATACATTGGAATCACCTGGAAAACTTCTAAAAAGACTCTGCGGTCCTAGACCCAACTGAGAGAGGTACTGAATTGATTAGCCAGGGGTGACAATAGGTATTTGTATCTTTTAAAATCTTGTCTTATGGAAACACTCAAACACATGAAACATAGAATAGTAGAAAGAAGAGTAACAAATTCCCACATAGCCATCACACACCTTAACACAATTAATTCAAAGCCAACCTTGTTTCCTCTAAGCCCCACCCCCTTCCTAAGAACTCACATTATTTTGCAGCAAATCCCAGACCTCAAATCATTTAGCAGTAATTATTTCAGTATGAATCCTAAAAAAGATGGGGGCTCTTAAAAGGATAACCACAATAACCAATAACGTTATCACAGCTTAAAAATAACAATTCTCTAATATTAATATAATCCTGTTAGCAATCAAATTTCCAATTGTTGCATAAATTTTACAGTTGATTATTTTAGAGTTCACTTGGATCAGGACCAACATAAGTCTACGTGGTTTAGGTACCTCTTTAAATCTATAGGTTCCTTTTCTCTATCTATTCCCCCTTACCCTGTCAATATATTTGTTTTAGAAACTGGAAAACTGGGTCATTTGTTTTGTAGCTCTTTCTACAGACACAGTTTTGCTGATTGCCCCACTGTGGTATCACTTAGCGTGTCCTTCTGTCTTTGGTATTGGTTGTTGAATTTAGAGATTTGACAAGATTCAAAAACAATATATTTTTGGCAAGATTCTTTGATATGGCGTGTTTTGTCCAACCAGAGGCACACCACGTCTAGTTGCTTCTATGTTTCCTAACACCAGTAGCCATGATGATGACCGATGTCCAATAGTTCCTAAGATCTGCAAACTCTGAGATTTAAATTCTATCATGTACTGACTGAAATACTTCTATAAAGGGAAACCTCCCTCATCTACTACTGATTTTCTAGTCATCCAATTAGAATGGAAAAGACAATTCTCCTTTTATTGTCCGTTTTCAAAATAGTGAATTTGTTCGTGAGCATCCTCTAATATTACCAACTAATTTTCTTGTAGTGTCATTACAAGTCTACTGTTATTTATGACATATTTGATGAGTTTTAGTGCATTAAAGTTATTACCTTGTTGAAGCCCAACTGGTCTCAACGTTGACCTGTGGGAGCCTCATCCATTTGGCCTTCAAGGCTTTTTAACACGTAGGCTTTGGGAAGTTCCCTACTACCTCACGTGACAAGCTCCTCTTAGCTAATCTTTTACATTTCATGTACCAGACCTGGCATTGCTTATTTCTGCAAGTAAGTGGATGCTAATATTTTTAAAAAGTTTCTAAGATAAGAAGCGCCTGGGTGGCTCAGTCGGTTAAGCATGTGACTCTTGATTTCAGCTCAGGCCATGATCTCACGGTTCATGAGTCTGAGCCCTGCATTGGGCTCTGTGCTGACAATGTGGAGCCTGCTTGCGATTCTCTCTCTCCCTTTCTCTCACCCTCTCCCCCACTTGTGTGCATGCTCTCTCTCAAAATAAATACACATTAAAAGTTTTTCTAAATAAAAGTTTCTAAGATGATTCTAACATGTAGCTTAGAACGGGAACTATTGCTATAGCACTTCTCTCAACTTTATAGTCAACACTAGGATATTTCCAAAAATTTTAAGGTAAATTATCTACTCCTCAAATTTAATGACCCATTATGTTGTTAAATACTAAATTTCAATTATTAAATTTAAATTTTATACCACTTTACATCTTTAGTATTCTCACATGAAGAAATAAATTTCAAAAACAGAAAAACTCTCCATTTGCAATCAACCATTACATAACCATCCTTCTTTTCTTTTCTTTTTTAATCTTCTAAGAAAGTGAAATAAGATCCATATAAGTCTAGTTCCAGTTTTCATGGACCTATGTTATGACAATTCTGATTGCATGCTCAAAAAATAATAGAACATACTATACAAATTTAGCAAATCACTGGCAATGAACACTTCTGTAAAACCCATATTTAAATACCATTACAACAATAAAAACAGGAAAGAAGATTCTTGAAAAACCAGATGATGACATTATGAAATATGAGCAAGCCTCTTAAATTTCAAGTTTGATGACATGATCAATGCTCAGCAAAACTGACTTCAGATAGGAGGGGGGAGGGATGGCGATGAAGTAGGAGGACCCTAGACTTGCCTCATCCCACAAATACAACTAAATAACTATCAAATCATGCTAAATACCCCCCAAATCAACTTGAACACTGGCAGAACAGCCTCCACAACTTAAGGTAGAGAAGAGGTCACATGGAAGAAGGTAGAAAGTGCAGAGATGCAGTCTGAGAGAGAAGCAGATTGTGGCCACTGCAGTGGGAAGAAAGCTGCAATCACAGAGAAGAGGGAGAGAGACTAGCACAGAGGGGGGTGCACGGGAAAACAAATTCCCAGAGCAACTGGCCTGGAAGTCAAGAGGGTCTGACTTTCCTAAGTTCTGGCAACAGCAGGGCTTAGAGCCTGGGGTTTGAAAGATCAGTGCACTTATCTCTGGAAGAGCTCAGAGGACACTGGGGCTGCTCTTAGAAGAATGCAGACCAACACCCTTGGACATAACCATGTGGACATAGTGATTCGAAGAATGCCTGGGGCACAGAGTGAGAAGGTGAGTTGCTCACCTTGGAGAATGTCCTAGAGAGACCGTGTTCAGAGACTGACCCATCTAGGGACAAAGGAACCAGCAGGTGCCATCTCCCTCCCCGACCCTCAGCATGAGCTCAGAGCTCCCTGCAGGAACAAGCACAGTGCTGACACTACTACCTAACTTGCTCACACCAAGCCCTGCCATCGCACACTCCAGGAGAACCCTCCTTCCCAGCCATGCTTGCCTCAGTCCCCGTGAAGGCGGCCCTCTCCCTCAGAGGAATAGCCTAAACTCCTGCCAACACCTCATCTCACACTCTGGGAGTTTTGAAAGGCCTTACTCCTCGTGGTGGTGGTTTAAGATCTCATTTCACAAACAGACCAGAACACACCTATTTAAAATGGGCCACATTCAGGTCAGGGACAAACACTGCTTGCAAAAGGCGAAGAGAACCTCTGCAGGTCACTCGCCTGAAGAGTAAAGAAGCCAGGACACAAAGTCAGAGTGCAGGCAGCACACACCAGAACTACTCTCAGAAGCACCAGGCCCTGGGGGAAAAGGGGCACTCCGGTACAGGGCACTAGAAACCTCTCCTTCATAAAGCCACTGCCTTTAGGAACAAGAGTTGTAGTTCACTTTCCTAACACGCAGAAACAGGCACAGAGAGTTAGACAAAATGAGAAGACAGAGGAGTGTGTCCCAAATGAAAGAAAGGACAAGACCACAACCAAAGGTCTGAGCAAGACAGATATAATTAACATACTCACTGGACTTGAGAAGAGTAGAGAACATCAGTGACATTAACAGAGATAAGAAATAACATAGCAGAGAGAAAGGGCTCACAAAACAAAATGACAACATGCCTAATGAAATGAACAGCAGGCTGGAAGAAGCAAGGAAATGAATTAATGACATAGAACAGAGTAATGAAAGGTAATCAAGCTGTAAAAGACAGAAAAAAAAAGAATTACGAAAAATGAGAACAGACTTAGGGAACTCAGGGACTCCATTTATTATTGGAGTCTCAGAAGATGAAGAGAGATAAAAGGAGATAAAGAATTTATTTGAAGAAATAATATCTGAGAACTTTCCTAATCTGGGAATGGAAACAGATAGCTAGATCCAGGAGGGACAGAGAATCCCCACCAAAATCAACAAAAGCGGATCCACACTAAGACATACTGTAACTAGAATGGCAAAATATAGTGATAAAGAAAAATATTAAAAGCAGCAAGATAAAAGAAGATAGTTATATACAAAGGAAATCCCATAAGGCTATCAGTGGATTTTCAGCAGAAACTTTCCAAGGCAGAAAGGAATGACATGATCTACTCAAAGTGCAGAATGAGAAAAAGTCTACAGCCAAGATTTTCTCTCCAGCAAGGCTATCATTCAGAAGAGAAGCAGAGATAAAGAATTTCCGAGAAAAACAAAAATTAATGGAGCTTGTCCAAAAATTAATGGACCACTAAACCAGCCCTGCAAGAAATATTAAAGGGGGCTCTTTGGGTGGAAAAGAAAGACCAAAAATGACAAGTATGAAGGTAGGAAACACAAAGCAATAGAAATGAATATTTCTGTAAGAAGTCAATCAAGGAACTCACAAAATAAAAAAAGATATAAAATATGACACCATATACCTAAAGTGTGGGGAAAAGAGTAAAGAATGGATTCAAACTTAAATGACCATCAATTTAATATAGGCTGCTATATGCAGAAGATGTCATATACAAACCTAATGGTAAACCTCAAATCAAAACCCACTAATAAATATGCAAAGAAAAAAGAGAAAGAAATTAAATGTCTTATTAAAGAAAATAAGTAAAACATGAGAGAAAGATAAGAAAGGATCAGAGACAATCACAAAACAAGTAATAAAGTGGCAATAACATATATGTCAATAATTACTTTGAATGTAAATGGGACAAATGCGCCAATCAAAAGACAAAGTGACAGAATGGATAAAAAAACAACACCCATCTACATGTTACCACAAGAGACTCATTTTAGACCTAAAGACACCTACAGACTAAAAGAGAGGGGAGGGAGAAACATCTATCATGTATCTGGATGTCAAAAGTTAGCCAGAGTTGCAATACTTATATAAGACAAAATAGTCTAAACAAAAAACTGTAACAAGAGACGAAGAAAGACACTATATAACAATAAAAGGGGACAATGTAACAAGAAGATGTAACAGTTGTAAATATTTACGCCTCCAACATAAAGCACCCAAACACATAAAATAGTTAACTACAAACATAAAGGAGCTAATTGACAGTAATACAATAATAGTAGAGGACTTCAACACTCCACTTACATCAGTGGACAGATCATCTAAGCCGAAAATCAGCAAGGAAACAATGGCGTTGAATGACACACTGGGACAGATGGATTTTTTTTAACTGATATATTCAGAACATTCAATCCTAAAACAGAAGTTTAGGCATTCTTTTCAAGCACACATGGTACATTGTCCAGATCACATCTTAGGTCACAGAACAAGTCTCAGCAAATTCAAAAAGGTAAAAGTAATACCGTGCATCTTCTCTGATCACAATACCATAAATATAGAAACCAACCACAAGAAAAAAATCTGGAAAAAACACAAATACATGGAGGTTAAATAAAATGCTTTAAACAATGAATGGGTCAACCAGGAAACAATAAAAAATAAAAAATACAGGGAAACAAAGGAAAAGGAAAACACATCAATTCAAAACCGTTGGATACATCAAAAGGGGTTAAGAGGGAAGTTTCTAGCAGTACAGGCCACCTTAAAAACCAAGAAAATCTCACATAAACTAACCTTCTACCTAATGGAGCTAGAAAAAGAACAACAGGCAAAACCTAAAACCAGCAGAAGGAGGTAAATAAAAATGAGATCAGAAATGAATGATATAGAAAATGTAAAAAATAGAACAGATAAATGAAACCAGGAGGTGGTTCTGTGAAAAAAATCAATAAGACTAATAACCATCTAGCTAGACTTACCAAAAAGAAAAGAAAAAGGACTCAGATACATAAAATCACAAATGAGAGAGGAGAAATAACAACCAACACCACAGAAATACAAACATTTGTAAGAAAATATTATCAAAAACTACATGCCAAAAATTTGGGCAACCTGGAAGGAATGGAAAAATTCCTAGAAACATCTAAACTGCCAAAACGGAAACAGGAAGAAATAGAAAAATTTGAACAGACTGATCACCACCAAAGTCCAGGACTAGATGACTTCACAAACATTTCAAGAAGAGTTAATACCCATTCTTCTCAAAATATTCCAAAAAATAGAAGAGAAAGAAAAATTTCCAAATTCCTTCTATGAGGCCAGCATTACCCTGACACTAAAACCAGACAAACCAGACTCTTAACTTCAGAGCACAAACTGAAGGTTGCCAGGAGGGAGGTGGATGGGGGAACAGGTGAAATAGGTAATGAGGTTTAGGAGTGCACTTGTCATGATGATTGCTGGGTGATTAAAATAAAAACTTAAAAAACAAAACACTGCAGCTTTCCCCCCAGGTAAACAGGAAGACAGAGATGCTGCTGATGGGGTTTTAATACTACAAACCAGGAGTGGTCCCAAGACCGAACTTGGTTATTTGGCATTTAAACCCATTGCCTGAGGAAATCCTAGTTTGCATACCTCAGTCCCCATGGATACGACCCCCCCCATCCCACAGTGATAGGTGGACTGTCCCATTACACAGTACGATTAACCAGAGGCCAAAACACAAGTTTAAAATGGCCAACTAAAGTAACAACGAAAGTCTTGTGGCCAGTATACTAGCTTCCTCTTCCTTTTCATGGCTCTTATTTTTTTTTTTTTTGTAATTTGAGACTTACTTTGTTTTTTAAAATTATGTCACTAAAAAATTAAAAAAAAATTTTTTTAACGTGCATTCATTTTTGAGAGACAGAGACAGGCATGAGTGGAGAAGGGGCAGAGAGAGAGAGAGACACAGAATCCAAAGCAGGCTCCAGGCTTCGGGCTGTCGACACAGGGCCTAATGCGGGGCTCAAACTCACGAACTGCGAGATCATGACTTGAGCTGGAGTTGGACACTTAACCAACTGAGCCACTCAGGTGCCCCACCTCAAAGTTTTTTCTTTTTTAATTTTTTTAAATGTTTATTACTTTTGAGAGAGACAGAGAGCAAGCAGGGGAGGAGCAGAGAGACAGAGGGAGATACAGAATTGGAAGCAAGCTCCAGGCTCTGAGTGGTCAGCACAGAGCCCAATGTGGGTCTCGAACTCACAGACTGCGAGATCATGACGTGCGCCGAAGTTGGCTGCTTAACCGACTGAGCCACCCAGGCATCCCAAGAATTGTTTTAATGTTTATTTATTTCGAGAGAGAGAGAGAGAGAGACAGAGTGCAAGCACGGGAGAGGCAGAGAGAGACGGAGACACAGAATCCAAAGCAGACTCCAGGCTCTGAGCTGTCAGCACAGAGCCTGTTGCTGTGCTTGAACCCGCAGACTGGGAGATAGGACCTGAGCTGAAGTCAGAGGCTTAGCTGAGCCACTCAGGTGCCCCAATTATAAGTCACTTTAAGTATTTCTTGGAAAGTGTTAGGATATAAGGTAACAAAGTATAAAAATCTTTTAGGACCAAAACCAGTGAAACAAAATGGTACTATACTAAAAATGTTCCCAGGATACTGGAAAAACAAATTGATTCTAGTTAAACAATTTGTTCACTTACCTCTAATTCATAGCCAGGTTCACACTGATAAGTAACTGTGCTTTCAAAAGTGTATTTACTGCCAAACACAAACCCGTGTTCTGGACTTTCAGGTTTCCCACAAGAAACTGGACTGCAGGATTCATCAGAAAATGGTGGCTCCCAGGTGCCATCAAGCTAAATAACAAATGACAGATTAGAAGTTACATTTAGGAGTTAATATGTACGAATGAAGAAGTTTGCAAACATTGGCATTGCAGAATATTCCCTAAAACGATGGTCCGAAGAACCTAGAATTTGGTTCTACTTCTGATACGTACTATCTGTGGCCTTAAAAACTCACATTAGTTATTAGATGCCCTTATTAGTTATCGCTGACCAATGTTAGACATTTCTTAGACACCTAAAACAAGAATTTTCTTCCTAATAGAAACCATTAAAAAATCATTAACACCAAGAAGTGTGTTTTCGTGATGACGCACAAGGACTGGAGGGGTTGAAACAAATGGTCTAGGACATCCTTAGAGCCTGACACCAGCACATCCTTGCGTTTCACTTTATCTCCCACTGCCACGGGCAGAGCTAACATTTTTCAGCCTTCTATTTAGGTAAAGTGAGGAATACGCAGACGTTTCCCTTAAAGATGGTTGTTTCTTGTTAATATTTTTCTGTTTTCCTTGAGGAAATAGTGCACGAGCTCGTTAGCAGTCAATAACAGGATTTCAGGTGAAACTCTTGATTCTATATATAAGGCAGACTTAATTTTACACACATGTTTGTCTCATAATTAACCATTCCCCTAATGTTGGATGTGTTAGTTGTGTCTAATTTCTCAGTATTGTGAAAACTGCTTCAATAAAAATGCTCTTTTGCATAAATTGTTCTGGCTATAACTTTTAATTTTTTAAAATGTTTTTTATTTATTTTTGAGAGACGGAGAGAGACAGCAGGAGCAGGGGAGGGTCAGAGAGAAAGGGAGACACAGAATCTGAAGCAGGCTCCAGACTCTGAGCTGTCAGCACAGAGCCCGATATGGGGCTTGAACACATGAACCGCGAGATCATGACCTGAGTCGAAGCCAGGCGCTTAACCAACTGAGCCACCCAGACATCCCTGGCTATTAACTTTTAAAAACTACATAGTACTGTCTCCTTTTGATATATATGAAACCTGTTTTGGCATATTTTAATTCCTACCCCCCCAAGGGTTACTACATTATATCAGAATAATTTGTTTACTAATGATTCCTTTCTCAATGGACTTATGGTAACACCTTTATCAGGATGTACTTTGGATTCATTTCGTCCATTCCACTGATTTTCCTTCCTGCTGAATCTACACCAATACCACACTGATGGGACCTTTGTAATTCTGTAAGATGCCGTCATTTCAGGAAGGGCTGGGGCTCCTGTACTCATGTTTCAAAATTCATATTGATCTTCTCATCCATTTATTCATTCTATGAAGGACAGAATCATTTTGCTATATTAAAATAAAATATTTCTAGGCACTGAACATAGTTTTACACAATTTGTGCATCTAAACCCTTAGAAAGGGCCTATTCTAACTTCAGACCAAAATTCAACCCAAAACTCAGTCGTGCAAGGGTTAGGGGTCATACCTTGTTGGAGAAAGTGATGAGGGTTGTCAAAAATAAACCACTGGTTCAGAAAAAAGAGCACAGTCACCAGTGTGTTGGGGGCCCACCGGGCACACGGAGGGGCACTCGACTGTTCACACCCCCAGCCTGGAGAAGCTCGGGAGAACACCACATTCATTCCCTTAAGCACAGTGGGATGAACTTCCTGTTAGCTTCTTTCAAACAGCTCTGGGTCTCTGAAAAAGCTGCCCCTCAAACTACTTCAGCTCTAAATCTAAAAGATAATCTGGAGATGATGCCAATTTGGAGAGCGTGGCACCCCTGCCCGTCATCTGACCCGCTTCCCGTGATGTTCCTGTCATTAGGTTTGGCAGCGATCAATCGTTGCGGATGTGTGACTTGTAGATGGAAAACTGGGAGGGGAATGAAATCGTTCTTGAGTCCTTACTAAATGTCAGGCATGTACTAGATGCTTTATTAACCTTCAATAATTTAATCCTTCCAATTACAGATTTATAAATAAAACAAGCTGGAGAACGTAAGGTCACGGAGCCTATAAATGTCTGAGATGGAGTTCAAAGGAATGTTTAAGGTAAAACCCATTTCTATACATGCAGCCTGCTCCCCCCTTCCACTCTTCCCTGCCCCCACTCCAGCGGCAGAAGACTATATCAATAACTCATTTTATTTTTATTTTTCTGGCTCATCTTATGGAAGCTAGGAGGAGGGGATGTGTTAGGCATATCTACTATGTACCATGTTGCTCTAGGCCCTTTCCCCATTAATTCTCTAGTTTTTCATACAAGACATGCACTATTACACACATATTTTTCAAATAAGGAACCTGAAGCTCAGACACTTTAGGTAACTTTCTTAAAGTCATATAAGTTGTAGGGTAGCAGAGAAAGGATAGGACTCTATTGTTTCTGTGACTTTTGTTTTTTCTACTAACACTGGAGACATTTGGTCTCAATTGGGGCTCACTTCCCACACGAAGACCCTCTTTACAGGCTTTATGCATGGGCCACCTGACATATGGTTAATTTTTCATGAATATTTTGTTATAGATATTTTAACATTTTATCTAACTTTGGCACTTCTTATCTACGCTTGGCATTTTCTTAGTTTAAAAGTGGGAATATTGAAAAGAAAGATGCTTTATATTTCTACCCAAAAAACGTCTCAAATTCTTGACACAAATGGAAACTTGAGACATTTTTTTTTCCGAGGCCCCACAAGATACTGTCTGTACGGACACACACACATTTAATACAGATAAATGAGTTACCCACATACACGTTCTGAGACAGTGGCTCTTACCTGACAGGTTGCTATGTTAACTCCCTCATAGATATACCCTTCTGCGCAGGACACCGAGACTTGCTTATTCACCCTGAAATCATCCCCCTCCACAAGGACACGTGTTATATTTGCCGGCAGAGGACATTGTTTAGGACTGCAGGAGATTCTCGCGGGAAACCAGTGGCCATCTTCCTGGCAGGTGAATGTGTCGATAGCTGTATCCATCACGTACCCTTCCGCACACCTGGAATGGGAAAGGACAAATGAGGGCCTTAAAGAGACTCCCATCCCGTTGGTGACTTATTCTTGGACTGACGATGTAAGAGTGCTCACTGGACATTTTATGTGATATATTAAACCTGATTCAAATGTCAGGAAATGGCACTGCCACACCAAAAAACCAATGTAACAGTGACAACCAGGTCAGTCCTCAGCTGTCTACATGAAGGATTAACCAAGCCTAAAGTTGATTTAAATGTTGTTGACATTATTTAGCTTTCTTGTGGGTAATATCAACACTGAATTCACTTTTATTCTGAAAATAGTTAATAGTTCAAAAAATTCTAGACAAAGTCCAAGAATAGACTCAGATACCAATAAGAATATGACATAATTAACATCTATTGGGTATCTATTTGTGCTAAGCACTGTTCTAAGTTCTTGACATAGGGCATTTCTTCTGAGTGGTAGTTACTATTATGTAACAATAGCACTGGCATTCAAGCTCAAATCAAATTGGCTCTAAAATATTCTATGATTTTTAAATTTTGCATTTATTTATTCAGTGAATGTGTACATGGCACTTGTTAAATTCTAGTCACTGTTCTAAGTGTTCTACAAATATTAATTCATTTAGTTTTCATGTCGACCCTACGGGTAGGTATGATTATTATCTTTATTCTCATTTGGCAGATGACACGAGTGACACCAGAGACACCCTAGAAAGTGACAGAGCTGAGATTTCTGCCTACGGAGTCCAGTTCTGGAGTCCATGCTTCCACTACCATACGGCACTGCCATTTAAATCGAACCATTTAATCAACTAACATTGACTAGGTGGATATATTTTTTAAATGTCACAAATCACCAGGCTGGATAGGAGTCGGGGTTTTGCAAACTTGTAATCTATTTACTCCTACATATGAAATATCATCTGCACACAGCAAGGAAGAGCAAACGGGGAGGGGGGGGGGTCCTTGGGAAACAGGTGGTATTGGAATTTCTTGAGATATGTCACACATCAACATCTGAAGAGAAAAGTGAAAAAGTATTTCAAAAGCAAGGGATAATTTTTTTCTTCTCGGTGCATGATCGACTACTCTTTGGCCTTCTTATCATTGATGATCCTCCCATGGGTCTACTCCTTACTGTAATTAGGAGAAAGGAAGGCAGGGCTAAATTGCCCATAACAGACACATTTAAGAACAGTTACTGAATTATTAACATCTAAGAGCCAATATGTGAAAGATAATCCATAATTCCTTCAGAGACGTGAGTCAAGTCTAAATTAATTTAGAGGTTCGATATATTTATAAACATTCATTCCAATAAAAAATTTAATTTATAGATTTATTCCATATTCTCTCATTTCCTTTTAAGAATGCATTGTAGATAGGGAACTTCACAGAAAAATCACTATTTGTGCATTAAATGCTTGGTTTGTTCAGATAGCAAAGTTGGAAGGCTCCTTAAGATGTCTCCCGATTTATATTGATCAATGAAGGTATATGCTTTTTGACCTGAATTCTTCAGCTTTTGCATTATTTGTTCGATATTTGCATGTACGGATATAACCATAAAGTGATATCATAAAGAAATTTACCAGCATGACGTTTAAAAGAAAAAAGACCTGTGTGACTTAAGAGATATGAAAGCTAGCTGATCTTCCTGTTTCATGAAGATCAACAGAATAGAATCATGATAATTGTATTACGAACTACAAGTTTATTTTTTATGGACAATGGATTTCTACATAATTATGACAGAATAAGGCCAAGTGTTAAAAGCTTCAGTTTTGGGAGAGCAGTCCAGAGATGGTATTTTCCCAATTTGCTAAATTTTTGACAGAGTGCTTTTTATTTTACTGCCCTCCTGCCTGCACCCTTCGGAGACCCTAGAGCCACAGTCTTACCTGAGTTTCACTTTACTCTCATAGGTGTGCGACTCTCCAGTTGCTACTGCATTGGCGACAGATGGTGGGGGTCCACAGGACAGGGGCTCACAGACTGGATAAGGCTGGCTCCATGTCCCCTTCTCTGTACAAGTCAGATCTGAACTCCCCTTTAGGACATACCCAGCTCTGCAGTTGTAAGTTATTGCATTCTCCTCCAAAGAGCCGCTCTCACTGATGAATGCATTTGGTACCGTTGGGGGAGAACCACAGGACGCGTGTTCACAGTGTGGGAAGACAGAGCTCCACTGGCCATTGGCCTCACAGGTGATTTCAGAAGCTCCGTGGAGCTTGAAGCCTCTGAAGCACTGAATCTGGGTTGTCTTTCCACAGCCCAAATCTGTCCCGTTGGCAGCTCCATTCTGAATTACTGGTGTGGAACACCTGCAAGGCAGGCAGGATGGTGGGCTGCCACTCCAGGAGCCGTTGGAAAGGCACCTTCTTGAAGGACTGCCTTGGAGCTTATAACCGGGAAAGCACTGATACTGTATATGCCCCCCGTGATAAAAGGAGAAGCCATTAGAAAAGCCATGGGGAAGATCTTCAGGAGGGCCACAGTTGACTGGCTTACAGAAAGGAAACTCTGCGTCCCAGCTGCCATCTGACTGACAGGTGAGTCTTGGAGCACCATGCAACACGTAGCCCTCCTGACAGTGGAACACCACTTCCTTCCCAAAGCCATAGTCCAAGCCATCCATCACTCCATTTGCCACCTGTGGTGGGGTGGCACATCTGATGGGCATACAGATAGGAGTGGTTCCACTCCAGGTTCCATCGGCAAGACAAACACGACTCCTGGCACCCTCAAGTAAGAACCCTACATTGCAAGTGTACTCAACCTCTTTTTGAAACGTGTATTCATCTCCTTTGACCTGGCCGTTGGCTGAGACTGGAGGTGAGCCACAGTCCACAGGAATGCAAACTGGCTCATTCCCATCCCAATTTTTATTTTGTTGGCATGTCCTCCTCTCATTGCCATTCAACACATACCCAGGATTACATTCATAGAAGAGCACACTCAGGTATGTGTAGTTGCTTCCTTTGATGGAGCCATTCATAACTGGATTTGGTTTTTGGCATGAAATGGCCTCACAGCTTGGGGAAGCACCACTCCATTCCCTGCTCTGTAGACAAAGTCTTATGTCAGAGCCCACCAGAATGTGTCCGGGCTTGCAGCTATACTGTATGGCACTGCCCATGGTAGTCTCCGCAAAATGCAAAAATCCATTTTCAGGAGCAACAGGCAAGTCACATTCAACGGAAATGCAGGAAGGTGCACTGCCATTCCACGTTCCATCTTCCTGGCAGATCAGCATGGGGTTCCCCAAAAGTTCATATCCCGGGTTACAGGTGTAGGAAACCATGGTGCCATGTGGGAAGTGTGCTAGATGGGTGGAAGGAGATCCTTTTGTGCTTCCCCAGGGTTTAGTCACTGCTCCCAGGAGATGAGGAGGGACAGGAGTCCGATATGGAACTTCCATCATGTCCTCTTCTTGGTTGAAATATCTCTGATCATCTTTGACCTTAGTACAGTCTCCAAAATCAATATGGGGAGGGAGACCACAGTCTATGGTTACACATGTTGGGATGGAGCCTGACCATCCTGACTCTTCACAGGTCTGCATGGCATGACCAGCTACATGGAAGCCAGGAAGGCAGCTGTAGATGATCATGGCACCAAAGCTGTAATCTGCACCTTCTACAAAACCATTTTCAATAGGTTGTGGGGGATTACAGTGGATCGCACTGCATGATGGGACATCCACATCCCAAGCACCTGTCTCTAAACAAGTCAAGGTTTTGGGACCTTGAAGCCTGAAGCCCCGGTCACAAGAGTATGTAACGGTCTGCCCGTAGTGTAGGTCTGTATAAGAGAATTTGCCATTCAAGATCTCCTTGGGCTTTGGGCACTCAATGGGTTTACAGGTGGGTTTTCCTCCAAGCCAATGACCATCTTCTCCACATAGTGTGGTAGTATTCCCCACCAACTCATAGCCTGGCTTGCATGTATAGAGAGCTGTGCTCAGATAGGCGAGACCTTGTACATCGATGATGCCATTGAGAATTTCCTCAGGTTGGGGACATTCCACTGGGACACATTCCGGCAGTGGGGAACTCCAGGTACCATCAGCTTGGCAGGAGGTGGTAGGATTCCCTTTTAGGAAAAATCCATCCACACAAGAGTACTTGACTGTACTTCCAAAATGAAGAGCAGAAGAGGGAGCTGGGACACCAAAGGGAATTAGGGGAGGCGGGAGGCAAAGGACCATCTTGCAAACAGGAAAAGAATCGTTCCACTGCTGAGAGAGCAAGCATTTCAGGACAGGGGGGCCCTGAAGGGCATGTCCTTCTTTACAAGAAAATGTCACCATTCCTACTTCACTGGTTGATTCCTTCAGGACGAGCTGGTTTTCCAAGAGGGGAGGCTCTGGGCACCTGGAAGGCACACACTTCTGGTTTGGCTTCTTATTCCATTTGCCAGATTTCAGGCATGTCCAAGAATGATCACCGATGAGCTCATAACCCTCGTTACAGAAAAACTGAACCTTGGACCCTACTTCAAAAATTTCTCCTTTCATGTAGCCATTCTGGATTGGGGGAGGTTTTCCACAGTTGAGAGGGATGCACGAGAGAGGGGATTCACTGTGCCAGTGGCGATTGGCCTGGCAGACGAATGCGGGATTTCCAACGGCCTTGTAGCCTGGATTACACCGGTATCTAACCTCACTCTCAAAGATCCTGCCAGTTGCATGCTGTATAATAGGGAGAAAACAAAGAAGAACAATTTGTATAACAACCAATATAGTTAACTACATACTTTGAATAATTATTTAAAAATTAAACTGAAAATACCTATGTTAAAATGAATCAGTTAAGGCACAAGCAAATACAGATTTATGGGTTTTATTCAATAGGTCCACTCTATTTTTAATAAGTGAAAAGGATAGGTCAAATTAGGTAATCCTTACTGCAGAAATATTTACCACTGGGCTGAGCCCATAACAGGTAAAAGACCAATACTTTAAAATTGATGATTTGATGGAGGACTACCAAAAAATTATAAATTACTTAGTTCAAAAATATCTTACTCACCAAAGCAATGCTAGAGTTTGTGACTTTAATCACAGAAAAGGAAAAATACACATACAAACATACATTTATTTGTTAATGTTTAAAAAAGCAAATAAAATATTTTTCATGGATATATTCCTAAGAGTACCATCAAATTTTTTAGTTCATTCTTAACGTACTTCAAAAAATTGTTGCTCTGAGGATGGGAAATAAAAAAGCAATACTTCACTTTTTAAACAAAAAGTTAATATTCATGATCTCAACATTTAAATAAATAAGTGATTAGTATAATAATAAGTCATCTTCTTTCTTTCTTCCTTTTCTCCCTCCCTCTCTCCTTCCTTCCTTCCTTCCTTCCTTCCTTCCTTCCCTCCCTCCCTCCCTCCCTCCCTCCCTCCCTCCCTCCCTCCCTCCCTCCCTCCTTTCTTTCTTTCTTTCTTTCTTTCTTTCTTTCTTTCTTTCTTTCTTTCTTTCTTTCTTTCTTTCTTTCTTTCTTTCTTTTCTGGAGCCCAGTATGGGGTTGAACTCATAATCCTGAGATCAAGACTTGAGCTCCTATCAAAAGTCAGACACTTAACTGACTAAGCCACCCAGGTTCTCCAATAACAGGTCATTTAGGTAGTACAAAAGGTAGATTAGTTATGAAAACTTTAAAAAGATTATCATGGTGAGAGACTTTTGAATGCTGAGAACAAACTGAGTGCTGAGGAGGGAGGGGGGAAGGGGAAAGGGGGTGATGGTCGTGGAGAGGGGCACTTGCGGGGAAGAGCACTGGGTGTTATATGGAAACCAACTTGGTAATAAACTATTTAAGTAAAAAAAAAAAGATTATCATGGTAATGTGTAGCTTCCATGCTATAGCGAACTTCTCATGCTAGTGGACATTAATTATTTGTTTTGTTCATTTATTTCTTGGGTACCCACCCCCCAGCATGTAAGCACCATGCCACCACTGACCTAAGCCGTGCTGTTAAATACTAGCTTTCCAGTGCTTACCTGGCACCTGGGAGGAGCTCCAAGATATTTGTTAAAGAAACAAATGAAGAAAGCCCTGTATCTTACATACACCCTCTTCCAACGGAATGCTAATACATCTGAGCAAAGGTGTCAAACAGACCATTGTTACTGTTGTTTTAGAATATAAAGGAGAAAAGGTATTATGTATGTGTGGGTTTTTACATAGCATTTAATTAGAATATTGTCTCTTTAAAATGGCCCTTGAGTTGGGGAAATAGGTTCTCACTCCTGTCTTCTTTTTTGTTTAAGTAGGCTTCATGCCCAATGCAGAGCTCAACGTGGGGCTTCAATTTATGACCATGAGATCAGGGCCTGAGCTGAGACCAGGAGTCAGATGCTCAACCAACTGAGCCACCCAGGTACCATTTTCTTGATGGACTTAATGAGAAGGCATATATTAACGCAAAAGGAAGATATGTGTGGATCTCAAAGAACTCTTTGTCCTGGTGAATCCACTGTTAGGTCTGCTGAAACAAAACTGCAAAAGCTGCATTATCGTGAATGGGTGGTTCGTGCCATCTTCTGTCTAAAAATTAGAAATGATACCAGATTTCTCTAGGTTCCATTAGCCCTTGGTTTCTACAAAATACACATCCATCTTGGAATAATTTATCCTATAAGGCAAAACAATATTTTATTAAGATTGGTTTATTCTAACTTCCTACTTCGGGCTAAGGTATTGCTGCAAAGCACTTCAAATGTCTGTATACCAACAGAAGGCAGAAGGCTATATATTAAAAGGATTCCTCATTTCTATCAACTTCTTTCCAATACTCACTCCCTGTAGGTTTAGCCACTTCTGTTTTTCAACAGTTAATTTGTTCAGTGCCCTGCTTCTGAATCCCAGGTTAGCTGCTGTGGGCTGGCGGTCAGTGACGAAAGCCACGAACCACTCGCTCATCAGTCTCTTACCTCCAGAAAGGCATTCTCCACCTTAGGGGGCTCATTGCAAGACACGGGGTGGCACGTGGGTGTGGGGCTGCTCCACTGTCCTGTGGCTTCGCAGGTGCTTTTCTTCTCCCCTTTGATGTAGAATCCTCTGTTGCAGCTGTAAGCTACCACGGCTCCAAAACTGTAGTTTGACCCGCTTGCATAGCCGTTCATGATGCTTGGTGGCTCTCCACACCGCACGGGGATGCACTGGATGGACATGGGGGAAGGGTTCCACTGCCCACCTCTCAAACATTCAATCTTCGCTGAGGTGTTCAGTACAAAGCCTTCTGTGCATTTAAAGCTCACAACTGACCCCGCTGCAAATTTTGCTTTGCTCCCAGATTCCAAGATGCTATAGGAGACAGACGGAGGCTTTTCACAGAAATGAGCTACACAACGGGGCATGGCCTGGCCTTCTGGGGGAACCCACTTGCCCTGGGCATTGCAAAGGAGCTGGGAATTGTCCGCCAGGCTGTAGCCATCTGAGCAGTAGTAGAATGCAATGTCTCCAAATAAACGATGGGCAGTCTCTGGAGAGGCGTGGTCCACACTGGGGGGCTCATCACAGGAGACAGCCAAGCACTGCTGGTTACTTCCATTCCACTTACCATTGGCCAGGCATTCAATGGTGTCAGGACCAGCGAGGGTGTAGCTATGGGAGGAAGGGAATAACAGCTCAGCATAATATTTGAGAAAAGGTATTTGCATCTTCGTATATTCTGTTTTTATTGTTTTATCTTTCCAAGAATGATTTTGCTTCCATTTGTTATTCTTTTCTTATTAAAATTTTTTTAAATGTTTAATTTATTTTTGAGAGAAAGAGAGAGAGAGAGAGAGAGAGAGAGAGAGAGAGAGAGAGAAGTGTGAGCAGGGGAGGGTCAGAGAAACAGGAGACACGGAATCAGAAGCAGGCTCCAGGCTCTGAGCTAGCTGTCAGCACAGAGCCTGATGCGGGCTAAAAGCCACCAACCGCAAGATCATGACTTGAGCCGAAGCCGGATGCTCAACTGACTGAGCCACCCAGGCACCCCATTTCATTTGTTATTCTTTAAAATAGTATTTACTAGGATGGAGGCATAGTAGGGGGACCCTAGGCTCATCTCGTCCCTCAAACACAACCAGATAGCTATCAAATCATTCTGAATGACCAAGAAATCGACCCGAAGACTGAGAACAAACTGCACAACTAGAGGGCGAGAAGAGGCATGTCAAGGAAGTGCGGAGACATGGTTTGGGGGAGAAATGGATCAAGGGTGCTGCAGAGGGGAGAAAGCCCTGGTGGCGGACAGACAACAGAGAAAGCACACAGGGAAGTGCACACAGAGAGCGCTTCCCCAAAGCGATTGGCTGAAAAAACGAGATGGGCTGATTTTTGTGAGTTTTTGCAACCAGCAGGGCTGGAAGACTGGAGTTTTAAAGGTTGGCAGGCTTGACTAGTGTAGAGATGTGAGGACACTGCCCTACTCCTGGAGAGAAGGCAGGCAAGAGGCCTGGGGGCAGATGGCGAGATCTGACGAACACCTAAGTCACACAAGGAGACTTTTCTTCTTGACAACATCGGTGAGCGGTGGCATTAGCAGAGTCACCTCTCCAGGGACAAAAGGGCTGCTGAGCACCATTTCCTTCCCTTGTTCTGCAGCATAAATGTAGAGCTACCAGCAGTAAACAGCACAGCACGGACACTGGCTGTCCGACCTGCTTACACCAGGTCCCACACCCCCGCGCTCTGCTGGTACAGCTCTTCTTGGGCAAGTCTGCCTCAGCACCAATGCAGCAGGCTGCTTTCCCAAAAGACAGCACAAACCCCTTCCTACATCATGTCTCCCAACCAGAAAGTTCTGCAAGCTTCAGTTCTAGTGTAAGTAGTATCAGGTCTCATTTAACAAGCAAACCAGAGCACATCTAGTTAAAACTCACTGTACTCTGGCCAAGGACCAAACACCGCCCACAGCAGGCAAGGAGAGCCCGTGCAGATGACCGGCCAAAAGGGCAGAGCAGCCAAAACACAGCAGCAGAGTGCGCTCAGCACACAACAGACAATTCCTGCAGCCCCAGGCCCTGGACGCTATAATGACCTCTTCTTCACAAAGCCATTCCTCTCAGAAGCAGGAAACATAACAGGCTTTTCTAACACAGGGAAGAGGACAGAGACTTAGACATAATGCCAAGATGGAGGAATTCATCCCAAATGAAAACACATCAGGTCATGCCCAGAGACCGAATTGAAGCAGATATAAGCAATGTCCCTGATGGAGAATTTAAAGCAACAATCATAAGGATACTTGCTGGGCTTGAGAAAAGAATGCAAGACTTTAAGGGAGGCTCTTCACAGAGATTAAAGAGCTAAGAAACAATCAGTCAGAAATGAAGAATGCAGTAACTGAGTTTGGAAATAGACTGGGTATAGTGAATACAAGGCTGGAAGATGTGGAGGTACAAATAAGTGGTATAGAAGATAAAATAATGTAAACTAAGGGAGCTGAACAAAAGAGAGAAAGAATAATTATGACAGAACATGAGAACAGACTCAGAGAACTCAGTGAATCCATCAAACATAATAATATTCATATCAAAAGAGTCCTAGAAGAAGAAGAGAAAAGGGGGCAGAAAAATTATTTGTGGAATTAATAGCTGAATACTTCCCTAATCTGGGGAAGGAAGCAGATATCCAGATCCAGGAGGCACAGAGAATTCCCATCAAAATCAACAAAAGGCAGGTCAACACCAGGACATATAATTAAATTTGCAAAAGATAGCAATAAAGAAAAAATCCTAAAAGCAGCAAGACAAAAGATGTCCCTAACTTACAAGGGAAGACCCATAAGGCTAGCTGGAGATTCTCAACAGAAACTTGACAAGCCAGAAGGGAGTGGTATGATATAATCCATGTGCTGAATGGGGAAAATCTGCAGCCAAGAATATTCTATCCAGCAAGGCTATCATTCAGAATAGGCGGAGAGATGAGTTTCCCAGACAAAAACTAAAGGTTCGTGATCACTAAACCAGCCCTACAAGAAATATTGAAGGGAACTCTTTAAGTGGAAAGATCCAAAGTGACAAGAAAGGAACGGAGAAAATCTCCAGAAACAACAAATAATAAAATGGCATTAAATACGTATCTATCAATAATTATTCTGAATGTAAATGGATTAAATGTTCCAATCAAAAGACAAAGAGTATAAGAATGGATTAAAAAACAAGACCTGTCTATATGCAGCATACACGAGACTCCTTTTAGGCCTAAAGACACCTGCAGATTGTGAGGGGAGGGAGAAACAGTTATTGTTTATCACGTAAGCAGACATCAAAAGGAAGCTTGAGTAGCAACAGTTAATGTCAGACAAACTAGATTTTAAACCAAAAAGTGTAACAATAGATGAAGAAAAGCACTTTATCATAATAAAGAGGACTATCCAACAAGAAGATCTAACAATTGTAAATATTTGTGCCTCCAACATGAAAGCACCCAAATGACAGTTAATGACAAACATAAAGGAGCTAAATGACAGTAATACAATAATAGTAGGGCACATTAACACTCCACTTACATCAGTGGGCAGATCATCTAAGCAGAAAACGAACAAGGAAACAATGGCTCTGAAGGACACACTGGAACAGATGGATTTAACAGATCTATTCAGAACATTCCATCCTAAAACATCAGAATACACATTCTTTTCCAGTGCACGCGGAACATTCTCCAGAACAGATCGCATGTAGGCCACAAAACAAGCCTCAATAAATTCAAAAAGACTGAAGTCATACCATGCATCTTCTCTGACCGCAAAGCCTTAAAAACAGAAATCAAACACAAGAAAAGAATCTGGAAAGACCACAAATACATGGAGGTTAAATAACATGCTACTAAACAATGAATTGGTCGACCAGGAAATAAAAGAAATGAAAAAATACAGGGAAACAAAAGGTATTGAAAAGCATTGGTTCAGAATCCTTGGATGCATCAAAAGTGGCACTTAGAGGGAAGTTTATAGTAATACAGGTCTACCCCAAGAAAGCAAGAAAAATCTCACATAAACAACCCAGCCTTACACCAAAAGGACTAGAAGAACACATAAAACCTAAAACCAGCAGAAGAAAGAAAATAATAAAGATGAGAGCAGAAATAAATGCCATAGACACTAAAAAATAATAGAATAGATCAATGAAACCAGGAGCTGGTTCTGTGGGAAAAAAATTAATAAAATTGATAAACCTTTAGCCAGACTTATCAAAAAAAAAAAAAGAGAGAGAAAGGACTCAAACTCACAAACAAGAGAGGAAAATAACAACCAACACCACAGAAATACAATCATAAGAGAATCTTATGAGAAACTATATGCCAACAAATCTGAAGACCCGGGAGAAATGGATAAACTACAATCCTACAAATCCTACAAACTCACAAACTACCAAAACTGAAACAAGAAGAAATAGAAAACTTGAACAGACCAATCACCAGCAAAGAAGCTAAATTATTAGTTAAAAATCTCCCAACAAACAAAAGTCCAGGACCAGATGTCTTCACGGATAAATTCTATTAAACATTTAAAAAAGAGTTAATATCTATTCTCAAACTATTCTGAAAAACAGAAGAGGGAAAATTCATGCTATGAGGCCAGCATTACCCTGATACCAATAAAAACTCCACTAAGAAAAACTCTACTAAGAAAGAGAACTACAGGCCAATATCCCTAATGAACTTGGATGTAAACATTCTCAATAAAATACTACCAAAATCAATCCAACAATACATTAAAAGAATCATTCTCCAGGATCACTGGGGATTTCTTCCTGTGCAGCAAGAGTGGTTCAATCAATGAGATAACAGCACATTAACTAAAGAAAGAATAAGAACCATATGAGCCTTTCAGTAGATGCAGAAAAAGCATTTGATAAAATACAATACCATTCATGATAAAAACCTTCAACAAAGTAGGGTTAGAGGGAACATACCTCAACATAATAAAGGACTTACATGAAAAACTTACAGCTAATATCATCCTCATAGGGAAAAACTGAGTGCTTTTCCTCTATAGTCAGGAACAAGGCAGGAATGTCCACTCTCACCACTGTTATTTAACATAGTACAGGAAGTCCTTGCCACACCAATCAGACAATACAAATAAATAAAAGGCACCAAATTGGCAAGGAAAAGTATCAAACTATCACAGTTTGCAGATAACATGATATTCTACACAGAAAACCCAAAAACTCTACCAAAAAATGGCTGGAACTGATACATGAATTCATTAACGTTGAAGGATACAAAATCAATGTACAGAAATCTGTTGCATTTCTGTACACAAATAATGAAGCATCAGAAAGAGAAATCAAGGAAGTAATCCTATTTATAAACATATCAAAACCCACAAGATACCTAGGAATAATCCTAACCAAAGAGGTCAAACATCTGTACTCTGAAAACTATAGAACACTAATGAAAGAAAGTGAAGAGGACACAAAGAAATGGAAAAACATTCCATGTTCATGGACTGGAAGAACAAATATTGTTAAAATGTCTATATTACTATAAGCAATCTACACATTTAATGGGATCTCTATCAAAATACTACCAACATTTTTCACAGAGCTAGAACAGATCATCTTAAAATTTGTATGGAAACACACAGCCAAAGCAATTCTGAAAAAGAAAAGCAAAGCTGGAGATATCACAATTTCAGACTTCAAGTTATATTACAAAGCTGTAGTAATCAAAACAGTATGGTCCTGGCATAAAAAACAGACACATAGATCAATGGAACAGAACAGAAATCCAGAGATAAACCCACAATTATATGGCCAATTAGTCTTTGACAAGGTAGGAAAGAATGTCGAAAGGAGGGAAAAGTCTCTTCCACAAATGGTGTTGGGAAAACTGCAATATGCAAAAGAATGAAACTGGACCACTTTCTTGTACCATATACAAAAATAAATTTAAAAATGTATTGAAGACCTATGTGTGATATCTGAATCATAAAATTCCTAGAAGAAAACATAAGCAGTAGTCTCTTTGACATCAGCCATAGTAACATTTTTCTAGACAGGTCTTCTCAGGCAAGAGAAACAAAAGCAAAAATAAATTATTGGGTCTATATCAAAATAAAAAGCTTCTGCATAATGAAGGAAACAGTCAACAAAATCAAAAGGCAACCTACAGAATTATTTGCAAATTACACACCTCGTATAGGGTTAGTATCCAAAATATATAAAGAACTGATATAACTCAATACCCAAAAAAACACCAAATAATCCAATTAAAAATGAGCAGAAGGCATGAACAGACATTTCTCCAAAGAAGATATACATATGGCCAACAGACACATGAAAAGACATTTAGCATCAGGGAAATACAAATCAGGGAAAGACAAATCAAAACCAAAACGAAATATCACTTGATATCATATTTTATGCCATATCAAATTTTATCACCTGATAAAAAACTGACAGGTTTTTATTACTCAGTCATAAAAACAATACAGTCTTGCCATTTGCAATGATGTGGATGGAACTAGAGTGTATTGTGCGACGCAAAATAAGTCAGAGAAAGACAAATACCATATGATTTACTCATGCATGGAATTTAAGAAACTAAATAAATGAACATAGGGATAAAAGAAGAGAGGAAAACCAAGAGACAGACTTTTAACTACAGAGAACAAACTGATGGTTGCCAGAGGGGAGGTAGGCAGGGGGATGGATGAAGTAGGTGAGGGAGATTAAGGAGGGCACTTGTTGTGATGAGCCCTGGGTGTTGTACCTAAGTATCAAATCACTAAATTCTACCCCTGAAACTAGACTTACACATTACGTATATTAACTAACTGGAACTGAAATACAAACTTGAAAATAAAGAAAATAATATTTCCTGCTTGAATACTGAGCTTACTGATCCAATGATGTTCCTTTAAGATATAGAAATATATCTTGATATTAATATTAATGTTTGTTTAAGTAAGGGAAATGGATCTAAATTTTTGGCTATGTAAGGAACTCTAAAAATTGTTGCCCATTTCTTTAAAAATAAGAATGACTCAGTTTAAATTTAGAACATCATCTGTCTACAGATGGTTTTAGTTGATTTTATCACTAGTCGTTGAAACAAAAACTCTAATGAGCCATATGTAGCCCACACATAATTCATAGACCTACTTATACTCAATGATATTTAAAGCAGCGATTATAATTTAAGTCCGCAATGTTTCCTAAACCCTCAACCAACCACATATCAGCATTTGGAGCTGTGTTCTGCATATGGCTCTGCTAGTCAATCAGCATGAATCAATTTTGCTTAATAACTCAGTCTTTCTTTCTGTCTTTAACGGATATTTTCTCATAGATGACGATAGACTGATGACTTGTAAAAATCTTAAATTATTCTCAAGTGCTCTCTCAATGAAGTGGAATAAAATATTATGATACATAGTATTAGAATAATTATAATGGAGTCATCCTTAGTTTTTAAATTTTTTCTTAATGTTTATTCATTTTTAAGAGACAGAGAGCATGAATGGATGAGGGGCAGAGGGAGAGGGAGACACAGAATCTGAGGCAGGCTACAGACTCTGAGCTGTCAGCACAGGGTCTGACACAGAGTTCAAATCCACAAACCGTGAGATCATGACCTGAGCCAAAGTCAGACGCTTAACCAACTGAGCCACCCAGGTCCCCCTGGAGTCATCCTTATCTTGACTCTCACTTTCTTTATAAAGAGAAAGATACAGAGTTTTAAAGGAATGTCTGGGGCATTTGGGTGGCTCAGTCAGTTGAGTGTCCAACTCTTGATTTTAGCTCTAGTCATGAGTTCACGGTTTGTGGGATCAAGCCCCACACTGGGCTCTGCACTGACAGTGTGGAGAGTGCTTGGGATTCTCTCTCTCCCTCTCCCTCTCCCTCTGCACAACATCCCCCGAATAAATGAATAAGCTTAAAAAAATAAAGGAATGTCTAATACCTGATCAGTCCATCATTTTGCGATAAGAGGACTAAAGTAATTTGGCACTTAATCCTGTTTAGACATATTAGTTCTTCATTTTATTTTTTTATTTTTTATTTTTTTAAATGTTTTATTTATTTTTGATATAGAGAGAGACAGAGCATGAGGGGTGGAGGGGCAGAGAGAGAAGGAGACACAGAACTGGAAGCAGGCTCCAGGCTCTGAGCTAGCCATCAGCACAGAGCCCGACGCGGGGCTCGAACCCACGAACGTGAGATCTGACCTGAGCTGAAAGTGAGATCTGACCTGAGCCGAAGCCGGAGGCTTAACCAACTGAGCCACCCAGGCGCCCCTCTTCATTTTACAGATGAGTTAATGGTGGTTCCACAGAGTGAAAGACCTGGAGTCACACGGCTGCAAGCAGCGGAGTTAAGAATCTGAATTTGATTTGCTAAATTCCAACACTTAAACCTTTTTCATGACATTGTTCTGTTTCCCTTCCTTTTTCTTTTTAAAATGAGGTAGATCACAATTTTCAGGTGTCCCATGGAAACTATATTGCAGTCTCACTAGTACAAATTATTTGACCCACCCTTCAGCAGAGTGTCTTAAGTCATGAGTTGGCGAACATTTCCCCTGAGGTCCCTTTTAGTTTTATGAGGGATCTGCTATGATAGAAAGGTTGGAATCCCTTCACCCTCACTGTCAAGATTCATGAAATCTGTAGGAAACAAAGATCTAGGAGAAAATGAAAGAGCATCAGCAGAGAAATGTGCTTCTGCCTAGCTTCCGGCCATGCCTCATGCCTGGACAGAAGTGGTCTCAAATACTCATACACGTCCCCGACAACTAAACGCAGTGTCTAGTTAGGATCTGCTGCAGTTCATTGTTATGGACAAGCTCTGCTCTTTCTATTAGAAATCAGACTTAGTAAGTTATCAGATGGCTTCTGTCTAGAAGAATACAGGAAAGTATACCAAGACAATACATAAAGGTATAACTTTATTTTTAAAAATCCATTATCCCAGGTCTGCGTGCCCGATTTCACTGTTCCTGTGTAGAATGTGCTCTGAGTGGAAGTCTCATTTGTAGAGGCTCCTGATGTTTTATATTTTTATAGCACAATTTACATCCTTTGTGCACTTTGAACCATGCATCATTTGACATCCATGATTTATCAGGATCCACTGTGCCATCTATAAATTGTTTCCTTTATTTCATGGGACCAGCTACTCTGAGGCAGAAGCATCTGCCTCCAGACCCTTCCTTATTCTTCAAAGCCTCTTAGAGATACAAAACTTGTGTGTAGCAATTGGGCAGCACTTTGTTAGGCCTCTGACCTCTGATCTTCAGGAAAATCTCCACCAACTACTCCTCTCCAATGAAAAATCGCAGCAAAGCTCTTCTGTAAAGCAGCGGAAGACTACCACCAAATACATATATTATGAATAAGTGAATTTAAAGAATGCATTTCCAACACTACCCGTAATTTCTTGGAACCTACACTACTTCTTTCTCTGACCTAATATCTTAACTTTTCTTTATGACTCAATCAGCTTTTAGTCCTTCAGTAAAGATTTCTTAAGGACCATGCCATGCGCTAGAGTCACTTCCTTAGTATACAATGCAAAGCGAATGCATTTGCTTGTTTTATGCATCTGTGTCCAGCCTGTCTTCCTTACTCCGTCCACTGCCTGGTGTCCTGTAGGCCCCTTCACACCTAGGGCAGTTGCTTAAAGGAGAAATGATTGATTCTAGCTGAAGAATGGGAAGGGGAGGAAAGGCTTCCCTATTGAAATGGCTTTTGAAAGGACCTATCAGAGAAGACGAGCAGAAAAGGAATCACTCATGTCTAAAAAGCAACATGAACAAAGGGCTAAGAGTGTGATATTGGGGGGGGCATTCTGGGAACTTACAGACAGTTAGGAATGGCATATGAACACCTGAAGTAGGAAGTGGTGATCGCTAGGATCTTGTGTGTCTTGACAGGTTGTGATGGTTGATGGGTAAAAATGAGGCAGGCACAGGTGAGCAGGAAACAGTTTTTGACGGTGTCTTTTACAAGGACGCTCAGAAGATTTTAGCAGACAAAATATCACTAGAACAGAAAGATACTGAAGTGGTTTATCAACTGGATGACCCAAAGAGCACGGATTCAGAAGGTAAGCAAGTTGGGAGCTTCCTATCTTATGAATGCCATGAAACTCTGTCCTCAGTCCCTACTGTCCATCAGATTATAAGCAACACATGACAGTAGGGTAGGAGATAAGTGTCTTTATAGTCCAATTCAATGTTTCTAATGACAAAATAAGACTTAACAAAAATTAGAGGGGAAGGTCCTGCACATACACACAAAGTAAAACTGCACAAATGGAAAACCCAGCTTGGTGATGACCAATATGAAAGTCTTTGGTGTTTCACTGAATGTAAGTTGAATGAGTCAATGGCGACATCCTTAAAGGATGACCGCATTTCTAGAAACTCATTTATTTAGAAAGAGAAGAGAAATGAAATGAATTCTTATCTTTGCATGTATGTGTCAGCCTCTCAATTTGGCATTTTTATCTCTGTTATATTCTAATTTGCATGTGTCAGTGTGCATTCGGCTTTGGGTACCAAGACTGAAAATGGACTACAGAACCTATGAAATAGGCTGAGAGAGTGACTCTGAAAGGAACAGGCTTGGAATCACATCCATTTAAGAGGAAGACATGCAGACTGGAGGCTGAGCTGGATGAACTGTCTGTCTCCCTGTGTCCTTTCTCAGTCAGGAGATATGTGAAGGCCTGGGATCTTTTACTGAAACTTCCTCATTAGCTCTAATGATTCCTTTGTGGGAGAACCTCAGGACAAATACTTGAATGGCTGGCATTTCACAGGTGTGGGGAAATTTACACTGAATGGTTTCAATAGGTGGACACAAAGCCAGTACTTGAGACTAGATAAAGTATTCAATAAACATGGGGATTGAGTTTTGTTTAAAAAAACAACTATCTTCCAGGGTGCCTGGTGGCTCAGTCGGTTAAGCATCTGACTCTTGATTTCAGCTGAAGTCATGATCTCACAGTTGTGAGACTGAGCCCCACATGGGGCTCTGCGCTGACAGCATGGAGCCTGCTTACGTTTCTCTCTCCCTCTGCTGCTCCACTGTGCATGTGCACTCTGTCTTTCAAAATTTAAATTAAATTAAATTAAATTAAATTAAATTAAATTAAATTAAATTAAAAAAACAACCTTCCAAGATATGTCAGGTAGTCTTTCAAGATGCTAAAGAAGGATATATTTTCCAAATGACAAAAAAAGAGGAATTGTTAGTTACTGGTTAGGTTGAATTATAATCGGTCTCTGATCCACCTGCTGCATTACTTTCTTATGTTAGGAGTCTGATGGTGTGTTATGATTTCTGGGGAACATATTTCACTTGCTCATTTGTTTAAAAGAATCATTTAAAACACGATACAGTTTTGTACAGATGATGACATACACCCTATAACTGTTGGCCAGCAAAGGAGGAAAATTGGAATTGGCACAAACCTAAAATGCTGGAATATTTAATAGTCTGTGACATTTTCTATTCTCACTCGAGAGACATTGGGGACACTAATGCAGACTATTATTTAAAAATCAGGGCCTACATAGTATACAATAAATTGGTTTACTCCATAATTCCAAAGACAAATGGCCCACTGATATTACGGTGACGCCATAGAGGGACATACTTCAGGATGAATTTGCTGCGATACATTAGTGTATTTCTGGGATAATATTGAAAAATTCTTTGAAAATGGGCAGAGTAATTTTCAGATGCAATTTTCAGTGATTTGACTCATACACTGAGTGGAAGCCTGCTGATGGGCCTGGGCGAAGCTCTATGAGAGAGCTCCCAATGGATTATTAGCTCTTCTCTTTTTAAAAGAAGAACATTATATGAGTCTTAAAATAGCAGCATACCAGATATGTAAGGAGCTGCAATTTAACAAGAGGAACAGAAAGTATAAATCTCCATCAGCAGTTTAATTCTGTCTTCAATCAAAAATGATCAAAATTTTTATCTTAGTATAGTCAGTAATTGCATTTAAAAGTCCATATAATTAAACAAGAATCAAAGGGAAACATTCTATTATGGTTTTAGGCTCTTCCTTCCCTCTGAGCTTCTCATCCAAAGAATAGACACGTAAAGATGAAAAGGAAAATGGAAGACAAGTTACCATTTTATTAATTTGGGCAGACAGCGGAAAACTTCCAGCCCAGTGTTTTCATAAAAGATGAATCTTGAAGGCCAGTTTTGGGGCAGGAGGCAGAAATGCACTTGTTGCTTCTTTCTTTCCCTGACATTCATCCTACTACTCCTGTCTCCTAAAGTGTTTGCTCTTCCATCCTATAGTTGAGAGCGGTTCTTTCCCCCTTATTTCAAGAAAAGGTCTGTACAAAGCACAACACCAATATGAGAAGAAACAATGCTGAGATCGAAGCAAGAATGTGTGTATGGGAGCTCAATAAGCAGGCCTGGATGGCTCACACAGTGTGCAGGGCAGGGGAGTTGAGGTGGCTGGAGAAGGAAAGAGGCCCTCATCCTCATGTCAAGCCAACAGCATCTTGGGAAGCGAAGGAGACAGCAAGATAGACTCACTGCACAAAAGCCATGACTTGAACACCCTGATGCCATCCTGGAAGACACAGTGCATGCTGGGCCATGCCAATCAATTCCATGGGTGAAGAAACAGAAAAGAAGTGAAGAGTGAGAACCTCTACTTCTGACCATGCCATAGTCTGAAAACCTTCCCTATATCATATTCAGTGGAATATAACAAAAGTTCTGCGTACACCATAAATAAAGAGGGAATCAGCTGAGAAGTAAGCCTATAACTGGATGCTGCAATTGCCATTGGGTTGGGCAGGGACGGGAAGAAGAGATGGTCGGAGAGATGACTTCGGAGTTGAAACAGGGCAATAGCCTAGTCTCTGACATGGATCCCGATCCTACAAGAACATTCATTGAAAGGATATTCACTGGAAAAAAATTCACCTAATGAGCTAGATCTCTTGTTTTCTGGGGCTCTGGGTGGGTAAATAAAGTCCCTGCTAAGGTAGCAGTTCCTGGGTCTCATCTCATGTGGATTTGACGTTAGAATTTATACTATATACTTTGTATGGAAAGCCTTCAATCCACATACTTAAACCACAAGGGATTGTTAGAGATAAAACAAGTTTTGCTTACTATAAAGACACAATAAGAAACTACAAAAACATACATGACCATGTTTTCCATCATGAATCAGTCAGCAGGCGGAACAAACAGCAAGATTAGAGTACTGATAAATTGAGACAGTAAAAAAAAAGATCTAACATTAAAAAATTGTATTAAATAAGTATGTTGAAATAATTAAGGACAAAAGGATGCAAAATCCTATTAAAAAAGGAAGAGACTGTTTAAAAATAAATATTTGAAAAACAAACAAATATAAATTCTAGAAGCAAAAATGTAGAAATAAATTTTTTAATTAATGGACACATTTAAAAGCAGATGACACATAGAAGAAAGACACTGTAAACTTGATGATATATGTGAGACAATTACCAAATTGCAGTCCAAGTTTATAAACAGATGGAAAATGTGACAGACTAGTAAACACACAGAGAGAAAGAAGAGATCCAATACATAAGACTTAAAGAAATAGAGAAAAGTGAAAGTGAAGAGGAGGGAATACGTGAAGTGAAAATAGCTGATAATATTCCAAAATTGGTGGAAGATATGAATTTTCAGAGGTAAGAAGTACAATGAGTCCTGAACAAGATGAATGACAATAAGCACAATTTTAGTCATATCGTAAGGAAATACCAGAACAACAAAGACATATTAAAAATAAAAAAAGCCTATCCATAGAACTCCTTTGTGACCCAGCAATAGCACTGCTAGGGATTTACCCAAGGGATACAGAAGTGCTGATGCATAGGAGCACATGTACCCCAATGTTCATAGCAGCACTGTCAACAATAGCCAAATCATGGAAAAAGCCTAAATGTCCATCACCTGATGAGTGGATCAAGAAGATGTGGTTTATCTATACAATAGAATACTACATGGCAATGAGGAAGAATGGAATCTGGTCATTTGTAGCAAGGTGGATGGACCTCGAGGGTGTCATGCTAAGCGAAGTAAGTCAGGCAGAGAAGGACAGATACCATATGTTTGCACTCATAGGTCTAACAGGAGAACAGGAGAAACCTAATGGAGAACCAGGGGGAGGGGAAGAGGGAAAGAGAGTTGGGGAGAGAGAGGGATGCAAAACTTGAGAGACTACTGAATACTGAAAACGAACTGAAAGTTGAAGGGGAAGGGGGAGGGGAGAAAAGAGGTGGAGGTGATGGAGGAGGGCACTTGTGGGGAAGAGCACTGGGTGTTGTATGGAAACCAATTTGACAATAAACTATTTAAAAAACTAAATAAATAAAATAAAAAAGCCAAAAGGAAAAGATATAACTCATAGTGGAATAACAATTCAGACTGAGTTTCTCAGTCTAAGCACCATTGACATATTGGGCCATACAGCTTTGTGTTGTGGTCTGCTGTTCTATGCATTATAGGCTGGTTAGCAGCATCCTTAGACTCTATCTATCAGAGCTAGGAGCAAGTTCTTCTCAACTGTGACAACCAAAGATGTCTCCAGACATTCCCACATATTCCTGGTGAGCAACACTGCCCCAGGATAAGAACCCCAAACAGACTGATAGTGGGATCCTCAATAGCAATAGTATTGAGGCAGTGGAATAGTATTTTTCAAAAATGTCTATGGAAGAAAACTATTAGTAGACTTGTATACCCAGCTAAACTATAATTCGAGAGCAAAGGTAAAGTACTATTATTTTTAGATAAAGATTGTAGAGCATATGTTTAGTGGGAAAAAAATGTAAAGGGTATATTTTAGGAAGTAGAAATATTAAACTCAAAAGGAAGGAATGGGATGCAAAAAGCAATGGTGATGAAGAGATTAATAAATGTGAATAAATCTAAATAAGCACTGACTATATTAAAAAATGACTAATTTGGAAACTTGTAAAGAGGGAAATAAAATATAGTGATAAGACATTTAAGATGAGAGGGGAGATAGAGGTTATTAATGTTTCCAAGATCTTTGAGTTGTTCAGAAGAAAAACAAAGATATTCAGCATGACCTCTGGGTATGGATGATTTCTTAAATTTGACACAAACACAAAACAAAATATAAAGTAAACAACTGATAGATATCAAGTAGTATCTCCTAAGGCTTAAAATATGCATATTTCATGACACCAATTTTTGGTGTCTGAGCCAGAAAGAGTCTCACTTAATATGTACCAAGAAACACGTGCAACTGATATTTACTTCAGAACTGTTACATCAGCAAATAAAGTGGAAACAAATTAATCTTCTACCAGTAGAGAAATGGGTAACTTACGGATAGATCATTCATCCAGGGGAATACCATATAGCAGTTAAAATGAATTCTGTTGACTCACATGGATCAATAGAGAAAAGTGTAAAACACATGATAAGCAAAACTCAAGCTTCAAAAGGACACGTAGAGTACTAAAAGACATATTCAGGGACGCCTGGGAGGCTCAGTCGGTTCAGCGTCTGACTTCGGCTCAGGTCATGATCTCACAGTCTGTGGGTTCGAGCCCCGCGTCAGGCTCTCTGCTGACAGCTAGCTCATGAGCCTGGAGCCTGTCATCAGATTCTGGGTCTCCCTCTCTCTCTGACCCTCCCCTGCTCATGCTGTGTCTCTCTCTCTCAAAAATAAATAAAATGTAAAAAAATTTAAAAAACACATTCAGAAATTAAAACACATTAAGTCAACAGAACATTTGTTTATGGAAACATACGTAGGGAATAAAGGAAAAATGCACATTTGTTACTTCGGGGAGAATGGGAAAGCGAGGAGGATGGCTTCTTGTTATATTTGGAGTATTGCGCTGTATTATTTTTACTTTATGAAAAAGAAAGCTATAATAACTATGGCAAAAAAAATTTAATGTGTACCTTTCTCTCAAGAATGGACGCCCAGGTAACTTTAAATAGAGATTAACTAATTACTTTTTGTGGTTTTCTGTATATTTCAAATGCTTATTAGCCATTTGGCCAGACAGAAGAGGAGTCCAAAGGCTTTCTTTCTAGTCCAGCCTTCTTGTGGCATCCCACAGTGGAGGGATGTACGCAAAAGACACGGGTGTTCTTCCTCTCACCAAAAGTTTTCCTCTCAGAAAAAAAGTAGAACTCTCTCTTAATAGTTATTGATTGTTTTCATTTGGAACAAAATGTAGGTAGGCAGTGATTTGTGACTGCAGGTACTTTGTATTAATTTGATTAACTATTTAAGATAGTCCCCCCCTAAATTATTAAAATGTTATCACTGTCTGTAGCAATAACAGTGACAGACAATAACAAAGCCATTTTTCCACATAGCACTTCATGTATATTTAAAGCACTTTCTTAAAGCTGTTCTCAGCCCCTCTAACAGCTATGTGATTTAGGTGCGTGGATTTGATTTCCATCTTTTCGATGAGATGAAATCTCCCACAGAGTGTCTACTTGCCTGAACCAGACGGAATATGTAAGATAATGTGGCCCAATACCTTCATGTTTTCACTATAAAGTTGCAATACTACTTATTCTGCCAAACCTCTGTTATCACAGAAGGGAGCACATGAGATAATTCATGTGAAAGTCCTCTGAGGAATGTAAACCCTCTATGAATGTACGGGTTTGTTGTAATTTTTATTACTGCATGTAGTGCTTTTTCTAATAAAACCCTTTTATATAATATATAGAGTTAACACTGGGGAGACTCAGAACTCTAATGATATATTTTAGGTGAATGATTTATAAAGAAAAGAAGAAACATGTAAATTTGTATCTATAGCATAATCTTTAATATTTAAAACTATTTGTAGACAAAATTCTGGGAAGAAATACAGTAAGCTACCACCATTTACCTTTGGGTAATTAAAAACTTTTGTATGTTTATTATTTTTGAGAGGGAGAGAGAGAAAAGAATGTGAGTGGGGGAGGGGGCAGAGAGAGAGGGAGACCCATAATCGGAAGCAGGCTCCAGGCTATGAGCTGTCAGCACAGAGCCCAATGTGGGGCTTGAACTCACAAACCACGAGATCATAACCTGAGCTGAGGTTGGGCACTTAGCTGACTGAGCCACCCAGGCGCCCCTATCTTTGGGTAATTTTTTAAAATATATTTTTCGGGGTGCCTGGGTGGCTCAGTTGGTTAAGCCTCCGACTTCGGCTCGGGTCAGATCTCACGTTTGTGGGTTCGAGCCCCGCGTCAGGCTCTGTGCTGACAGCTAGCTCAGAGCCTGGAGCCTGCTTCAGATTCTGTGTCTCCTTCTCTCTCTGCCCCTTCCCCTCTCATGCTCTGTCTCTCTCTGTATCAAAAATAAATAAAACATTAAAAAAAATAAAAAATAAAATACATTTTTCATTTTCTAAGTTTACATGGTGGTAATGCATTACTTTTTTCATTAGGAAAAGAACCCCAGAGGTTGTCGATTTCTACCAATTATCTGGGATGTTTGCTAATTTGATAAGATTTCACAAACACTAAGATGACTAATCTCAAATAGTCCTGCACAGTTATTAGGAAGCAGTTTTTAAATGGGTCAATACACAGTTGAGAGATAGAGATGGGACCATCAAAAGCTAAATCCTGCATTGACATTTTATTTATTTAATTTTCCTTCTAGTAGAGTTAACATGCAGTGTTATATTAGTTTCAGGTGTACAATACAGTGATTCAACAATTCTATATATTAATCAGTGCTCTGCAAAATATGCTTACTCTTAATCTCCTTCACCTATTTCACCCATCCCCCCTTTTGAATATTAAAGGTTTCTTTTTCATTTAAGAAGGTGTTTAGATTTGGGACCTTTACCAGCTATTCATTCAAGTGTTTGACTCTCAGGAGCTTTTTGCAAAAGAAATCTTGTCGCCACCTGCTGGTGGTCCTGTATTACCAGGACTGTCTTCTACCCAGATGAAGTGAACTTCACCTTCTGTGGTAGAATAGAAACCTCCCTCTCATTTGTGCTCCGCTCATAATAATGGCGAAGTTTGTTGAATTAAGTTTTTTTATTTGAATTAAAATTTTTTCCTGTTTTTTATTTATTTTTGAGAGACAAAGAGAGACAGCGTGAGGGTCAAAGAGAGAGGGAGGCACAGAATCTGAAACAGGCTCTAGGCTCTGAGCTAGGTGTTAGCACAGAGCCCGTCGTGGGGCTCAAACTCACGGACTGTGAAATCATGACCTGAGCCGAAGTCGGACGCTCCACTGACTGAGCCACCCAGGTGCCCCTAATTAAATTTTTTAAATGTTTACTTATTGAGAGAGAGAGACACAGACAGACAGTGCGAGTGGGGAAGGACAGAGAGAGGAAGCAAGACACAGAATCCAAAGCAGGCTCCAGGCTCGAACCCACAGACAGATCATGACCTAAGCCAAAGTCGGATGCCCAGCCAGCCCAGGTGCCCCTACGTTTTTCTGATTAGGCTAGGCATGATACCATTTTACTCCTCACAGTATCCGTAAGAAGTAGGAGGCTTTAATGAGATTATTTTTATGTAGGACAATTCAAGCCCAGAGCTCTCCCCCAAAGCCACATGGCAAATGATAAAGCTGAGACACAAATCCAGAAAGTGGCAACTCTTTTGCTGTTGCTGCTTCCAACTGTGTGAAAAACGCCTGTGGTAAATCTGGAGCGTGAAACCACTATTAATGGTGACGATATTTATTGAAGAAGCATGGGGTAAATAAGCAATGAAATGCAAGTCAGATGACCTGGGATTATCCTTCGCTTCCTTACTGCCTGCCTGGGACCCTAAGCAGACCACCCTCCCAGAGTGAGCCTCCCCTCTCTCTATTTCCACAGTTTTTGTGAGGATCATTGAGACAGTAAGTGTGAAAGCTCTGCGTAATACGCCTCCTCGTTTTTCAAAATTTCTCTCTGAATGAAATGAGATCATCAAAAATATAAAAACGTGAACTTTATTATCTTTTGTCCCTGTAAACTCGTTATCTTTATGTTGTGACTTAGGGTCTTGCCTTCGGGTTTGCAGAAGATAAATACACGAATGTCTATTTAAATGTGTTTGTCTCATCTCTAAGCAAAGAATAAAGATATTTTCCACTGCATTGCCCAATAGCCATTATTCAAGGCCTCATTTGATAAATCACCCTAATTCCAGGAAAACACTGTTCCCACAGGAGAAAATGCTGCCCTTTCTTGCTGTCAGGAAACAAGAACATAAAACTCTCTGGCTTTGGTTGCCAGGACATTTCATTTAGTCTTCACTGGAGCCCATCTCACAGATGGGGGTACCTCCACTCCCTCGAGGCTCCCAATGTTTCTTTCCCCCATAGGGTTACTTACCCTTCTTTGCAAGTGTAAGTGACAGTGTTCCCAAAAGTGAAGTTGTTCCCAGTGATGACGGCATCTTTGATTGCTGGCGGCTCTCCGCAGACGACGAGACGGCAGGTAGGTGGCGCTCTGTCCCAGCTGCCTGATGCCGAGCATTCAAGGACAGGGGGGCCCTGTAAGCTACAGGAAAGAATGATGCCACCTCTGTCATTGGCTAGTGTTCACTGCGGTGGAGAGGATTATATAAAAGCAAGGGAAACCTGGGCAGGCTCCAGGGTGTTTACAGTAGTGAATGGGCTTAGGGTCTCAGCTGCAAAATGTAATGTGCTCCCTGGAGGGGCTAGAGCGTGACCTCACCAATAAGTTACCCGGATGAGAAGGGGTTAATGCGCTGGTTGGGATCCAGCTGTAATTGAGGTCAACACTGAGGAAGCCATGGTAACTGAGGTCAAAGGGCATTGTCCATCTTCAACCTGGACATCTGAACTTGTGTTGCTTATGACTCTGACCTCTGGTCTTCCTTTGATTTCACAAACCTTGCATTCCAAGGGCCTGGCTTACCCAACTTTGCTTGCCAACCTGATTCTGACTGCCTGTATTTTCTCTATTTTCTGTTCACTGGATCTATTTCACTTCAGATCCTGTTGGTCAAGTTTATGATTCCAGGCTCTCTCTATTGTCCCTTCTGTTTGAACACACACACCCCCTCACACACCATTAATCACATCAACCTCTTACAGTATTAAGAACCCGGGCCCTTACCTTGACACGCCTTTTGGAACATCCTATGCGATTAAGTTATTTACCCACTACCAAATCCAGATACTGTATTTTGCTTAACAAACACTTTTTGCTTTTGTGTTTAATGATTGAATGTGTTTAGTGACTGAACTAGAGCTCCCAGAGTCAAAGTTAGGTGAAATGTTTCCAGAGGCATTGCTAGCATTATATATTAGTCTTCAGAAGCCTACAAATTTGAGACAATCTTTTACAGAAACTCGTATTTAAAGTCAGCTAGTCATATCCAAATGAAACCTACTGAGTGAATGATGGGGAACAGGGTATTATGGGCCGCTTGGCTGGTGTCCACGGACTTTACCTGTATCCACTCTCACACGAATACGACGCAGTAGAAAGGTAGGTAAGCCCGCTCAAAATATATTTCCCATTATTTATGTTTTCAGGGCTAGAACACGTGACCAGTTCACACACAGGAAGAGAATGACTCCAAGAACCGCTAGCAAGACAGGCTGATTCTCTAGCACCAGCCAGAGTATATCCTTTATTGCACCTGAAGAAGATAAAGGAAGATTACTGAATATGATTTGCTTTATTCTGCGTCATTTTACCAGAGCCAGAACCTTTAAAAATATTGAGGATTTACACTTTACAATTTATTGAAAGAGTTTTTTTTTTTTTTTCCCTACTGAAATAATGCCTTGAAATTATGTTTTTTTCAAGGTTGAATACTGTACATCTTCCCACAGGGACCTTGTTGAGTGCTGTGTAGAAAAATAAAGAATTTGGTTTGCTTGCAGTTTGTGCCACGGCTTAGCAGCTGCAAACAGACAATTCCTGATTTGAGGATGGTCTGGTTGGCCCAAGTGCCTGAGATACTGCGTCTGGAGACAAAGCTCCAGCTTCTAACCGAGAATATTCCTCAGCTTGCAGGGCCTTCCTCTCCGACATCCATTCTCAGACATCCTCAAAGATGCTGGTGACAGCGTAAGTGACTGGTCAAGGAACTTAAGGACTCTAGTCAGGACTACCCATTAGGTTATTAAATTAGATTTCTTCATATAAGACGTAATTCAACTAATTCCATATGAATCCAGAAACATCCTCTGGGATTCTTCTTCTCCCTTTCTTTCAGCATTATATTATAGCCAGCTTGCCATCAACAACTTCTACAATGTAGTTTAAACACATGTTTTAAATGTTTATTTATTTTTGAGAGAGAGAGAAAGACAGAACATAAGTGGGGGAGAGGCAGAGAAAGAGAGGGGGGACACAAAATCTGAAGCAGCCTCCAAGCTCCAAGCTGTCAGCACAGAGCCCCACATGGGGCGTGAACCCATGAACTGCGAGGTTATGACCTGAGCCCAAGCTGATGCTCAAGATCCATGAACCGCTAGATCTTGACATGAGCTGAAGTCGGACACTTAACGGACTGAGCCACGCAGGTGCCCTACAATGTAGCTTTAATCTTACACACTTACCGATATGTCACTTTACTGCCAAAGGTAAAGTCAGAGCCATCAAAGCCTCCATTTTCTGGAATGGCCGGTACGCCACAGGAAACAGCTTAAAGGTGGAAAAACAAAGACAGGACTGTTTTTCTTGGCTAGTGTGTACCCAAATCTCTAAAAGTTCAAGGGCAGCTCTAGGTTATCTGGTCGCATTTAAAGAGGAACCCAATAGGTGGGTTTTAAATATGAAGAATATTGATACAACTTAACACGAGACACTTCTCTACTTTAAATCTCTAGTACTGCTAAATGCCACGAACGTGGCGAGTTTTCTAAACATACCTTCGCAATATGGTATCGGATGACTCCATTCTCCAGACCCCAGACACGTGACTTTGGTTACTCCCATCAGCTGGTGTCCTTCCTCACACGAGAACGTGACTTCGGCGCCCACCGTGTAAGTCTCACCGTAAGAGTGGCCATTTTCTGGATTTCCCGGAGCCTTACATTTTATAGGTTCTTGAAAGGAAGGACAAGTTTTTGTGGGGCACTAAGTGGTGTTCACGCAACCACGCACGGTCTCACAGCAGAAGAGTTTCACTACCGTGAAAGTGCCAGTTAAACCTTTTGGAAAAAAGCGCTTTTGAAGGGAGATGCATGAAGGTCTGGGATACGCTGGACATTAGACCAGAACATTTTTTTTTCAGAGAGAAAGAGAGAGCGAGAGAGAGAGAGAACAAGTGCTAGCAAGCGAATGGGGAAGGGACAGAGGGAGAGAGAGATTCTTAAGCAGGTCCCACACCCGGCATGGAGCCTAATGCACAACCTGGAAACATGACCTGAGCCGAAATCAAGAGTTGGCTGCTCCACCAACTGAGCCACCCAGGCGCCCCCACAGAACATACATTTAATAGGCATTTAAGCAACAATATTTTGAAACACAATGACTAACAGAAATATACAGAATTTATCTGGCTGAAAGGGAGCTGTTTAGTGGGGAAGTAGTGGTGGCGCCAGGGCATTTACTAGAAGAACGTGAGCTCCTCTCGCCTCCCCTAACCTCACACCTACTTTTTTTTTTTTTAATGTTTTATTTATTTTTGATACAGAGAGAGACAGAGCATGAGAGGGGGAGGAGCAGAGAGGGGAGACACAGAACCGGAAGCAGGCTCCAGGCTCTGAGCTAGCTGTCAGCACAGAGCCTGACGCGGGGCTCGAACCCACGAACGTGAGATCTGACCTGAGCCGAAATCGGAGGCTTAACCGACTGAGCCACCCAGGCGCCCCTCACACCTACTTTTTAAGAGTAATTGGCTTTCTCTCAAATTGATGTAAAGGCAATACCTAAGCACATTTGAGAGAAGTTCCCAAACTCCGTTTCCAAACAGGCTATGGAGCAGAGGCCTCTCCTATGCTGCAAATTTGGTGCAAAATTGGTCACCACTTCTAGGAAGAGAAGTAAGGTACAGGGATATTTGGGGCCAGAGTTGGATAGGAGTAAATATGATACTTGAATTCTCAAAAGGGAAGCTTTATTGATTCAATCTTTTCTAAAGGTCATTCTGGCTATGTAAGTCAAGGACTTTAAAGCCTCTCAAAAAGTAAATGCCATCCCAAGACTCGATTTTGAGAATTCCTCTTTATATTCTGTGTTACTATTTTCTGAGAGTTGCTTTCTCACAATAAATGCAGAAAGACATCAGTGGGTTGAGGGATGGGCTCATTTTATCAAAGTTATCACAAAATATGGAGCTGTGATAAGGCAAGATGTCTCTTTTTTCCAAGAATGTAATTCTGCGCGGCTGAGGCAGAGGAAGGATACCCATGGCGATGGCACAGTAGCTTCTTTGCTCCGACTGGGGCTATAGAGGCCGGTGATTACAGTTCTAAATCCCCCTTATTATCCTCATACGATGTAGATATTGCATCAATATTCCAGTGATAGAGTTGGCTTTTGTTTCTCAGAGACTGGGAAGTTGGGCATGGCACAATGCTAATTTAAAGCTCCTTTAGTTGTTACTTACTGTGTCTTTTTAAAGATAGTTTATCTTCTCCATCTATCCTTTGACCTTGAAAATACTGTTGTATTTTTAAATAACATACATCTGAAATATTGTTGTATTTTTAAATAAGACACAAATATATTTACATGAAACATGAATAAACTCCCCAGTAATGCACGTACTAGTTACCTGCACAATTTTTGCCATCTCCTGTGTAGGGCGGGACACATGAGCAAACGTAGGATCCATTTGTATTCAGGCAGGAAGCATACTCACTACAATCCGACCCAACTGCACATTCATCCACATCTACAATGAAGACAGCTTACAGGTAGTGAGGTTGATTGATTTTTCTTATGTAGTAGACATTTGTTTTTATGTTTAGATCATTACATATTGCTTAACAATATATATAAAATATATATATTTTTTTTATAAAATTTAATTATAGGAATAATGATCACATTGCAGATACACAATCAAAGCTACTATTTCCGAACTACTCTACAATCCAACAATTGCACTATTAGGTATTTAACCCAACGGATACAAAAATACAGATTTAAAAGGGTACATGCACCTCAACATTGATTTTGAGCATTATCAACAACAAACTATGGAGAAAGCCCAAATGTCCATCAACTGATCAAGAAGATGTGGTTTATATATACAATAGAATACTATTTGGCAATGAGAAAGAATGAAATCTTGCCATTTGCAGCAATGTGGATGGAGCTGGAGGGTATTATGCCAAGTGAAATTAGTCAGAGAGAGACAGATACCATATGTTTTCACTCATACGTGGATCTTGAGAAACTTAACAGAAGACCATAGGGGAAGGGGAAGGGGGCAAAAAGTTATAAACAGAGAGAGGGAGGCCAAGTGCACGAGACTCTTAAATACAGAGAACAAACTGAGGGCTGATGGGGTGTGGGGGAGAAGGGAAAGTAGGTGATGGGCACTGAGGAGGGCACTTGTTAGGATGAGCACTGGGTGCTGTATGGAAGCCAATTTGACAATAAATTATAATTTAAAGAAAGATTAGCACTTGCTAGCAAAAATAAAAACAATTCAGAAAGAAAAATAAAAGAAGTGGTGTGTGTGTGTGTATATACACACATACACACAATGGAATATCACTCAGCCATCAAAAAGAATGAAATCTTGCCATTTGCAGTGACATGGATGGAGATACAATGCAGTATGCTAAGTGAAGTAAATCAATCAGAGAAAGACAAGTACCATATTATTTCACTCATATATGGAATTTAAGAAACAAAACAGATGGACATATGGAAAGAGGGAAAAAAGAGAAGAGAAGGAAACAAACCCCAAGAGACACTTAATGACAGAGAACAAACTGTGGGTTGATGGAGGGAGATGGCAGGGGGAAGATGGGCCACATGTGTGATGGGCACTAAGGAGGGCACTTGTTGGGCTGAGCACTGGGTGCTGTATGTAAGTGATGAATCGCTGAATTCTACTCCTGAAACCAATATTGCACTGTATGTCAACTAAAATGTAAATTTAAAAAAAGAAGGAAAAAATTACACGTGGATAAAGAAAAAGAATAAAATAATCAAGCATTACTGTGGATAAAGACTTTAGAATTAAGAAATGGAAAAAAAATTAGCTCCACCACATAAATGGGAGTTTTCCTTGCCCATGGCAGAGACGCTGTATGTGTAGTAGAAGCTTACTAAGTGGACCTCAGAGGCCTGGCTTCATGAACATAGGTTAACTTTAGTGAGCCTATGGAATTTAGTAAGGACGAATTATTTGGGATGGCCTGAAGCAAGGTGGCTCAGGGATCAATTTGGCATTCACTCATCTATTCATTCAGTAAACATTTAGAGAATATCCCCCCACCCCCATCCCAAGAAAAACTACTATTTCCCCAGTTCACAGGTGGGTAAGTAGAAGAACAGAGAGATAAAAATAGTCTTGATATTGAGCCTGGTAACAATTTAAAACATTTTTGGCACCTCTAGGGACAGCTGCTTTGTCACTGTGGCTTGCCCAGGGTTTCTTGGGATGAGATGAAGTTAACAAAGGAATGTCACAAGACAGCCTCGGGGATTTGGAGTGATTGTCTCCCATGGAGCTGGAATAAACGCATATAGTAATTGCCAAGATCTATCTCACCAAGGCATGATGGTGAAATGCCATTCCAGCTCCCGTTATCTGTACAGAACATCCTTGAATCACCCAACAAATAGTAGCCATTGTTGCACTGGTACGTCACGGTGCTGCCAGCATGGAAGTCCTCGGCTGAATAAAAGCCATTCTCCAAAGGGGGTGGCACCCCACAGCTAATGCCTGTAGCGTGACCAGGAAGAACAGAACTCCGTCAGGAGCAAAATACTCAAACGACATTTTGTTTATATTAAACTTATTAGTTCAATTAAACATGACTTTTTCACTGCACACAACATAGATGGACAGCTCGCTAGGAGTGGGAGCAGGCAGTAGCCATGCCCGTGCCCTGGGCATCTAGCATGCCAGCTGGCTCAGAGCAGACATGCACTTCATCCATTAAGAAGACATATTTATGAAGGTCCTGCTGGACACTGCCAGAGGTACTAACATCACAGTAATGAACCAGACAGATAAACCCCTGCTCTGTGGAGCTTACTATCTAGTCGGAGTAGAGAAACAAGCCACAGATAAATATAGATGTCAGGGAGCATAGATGCTATGGAGAAACTTTGATGACTGCCCTTCTAAAACAGCAGTCAGCCTCCCCTGAGTCCCTCACATTGTGTCTCCCGATTTTGCTTTGTTTTTCTCCAGAGTCCTTACTTACTTCTGGGTCTTGTTGTTCTTATTTACTATAACTTAGACAATATTTATTTGCTATTTTCTGTCCCTCCTTCTCCAAAGTAAACTCCATGAAAGAGACTTTCTTCCAATACTGTGTCCCTAGGACATAGACGTGTGTCTAGCACACGGTAGCTGCTTTAAACTTGCTGAATAAAGAAATGAATGGACACACCCAACTCAAGAGGTCTTTTCCTATTTCCATAACCCATCTCCCTTTGGACACCAGCTCGCAGATCTGTCTTTCCCTCCCATCCAGTTCCCTGTGGCACCTGGAGTGCAGCCACAGGGGTGGTCTCTGGAGTTTCATCACCCATTTCCCTCATGGCGCGCAGCACAGTTCATTACACAAAGGAGCTATTCAATGAATAGTTGCTGTGTTTGCACCTAGCTTTTATCTAGCATGTCTGAAACATTTCTTACAGTCCGACATCTTTCAAGAGCAACTGAAATGCCTTCAACAAAGGCAGCTCACGTTCACAGTGGGGGAGTGGCTGTGTCCATTGTCCTTGATTCAGACAGTACTGCACAGGGTTCCCAACCATCTGGAAGCCTGGATCACAGAACAGACTGATTTTGGAGCCCGGTGTTAAGTCTATCGATACAGTTCGCAGATGAGGTATCGTCCCTTCTAAAGGTGGGCAATCTGAGGGCAAAGAACACAGGCGCGGAGATTGTCAGCGACACAGTGACATCGTGACAGCATCACTAGGTCAAGAGTTTCAAATCATGTGTTGTGCCAGCATCCGAGAGCCACTCCACTGACACTAAAACAAAGTGACGTGACCAGATCATGGGCAAGCAAAATTACCCGAAAAAACTATTTGAGTCACCACTTTTCCTCTTTCAGCAGAGATCAGCTAAATAGATTTTTTAAGGAAAAAGTGGTATTTTAGGAATATTAGTGAAATCTATCAACACCCACAAATTCTAGGACATCTTTAGGAACTTCTTTACGTACACGAAATTTTATGATTATTCAGTCTATGGATTATAATGTCCTTTGCTTTCCTCCTTGTGCCACCTACCGCTAGATGGCCACCAGGAAGTGTAGAGTTGAGAGAGTACCCCATCTCAAACAGGAGGCCAGGACTTTGGTGGCATTTCAAAAATTAACTGTATTCCTCCTCTCCTCCTATTTTCCTAATCTTCTACCATTGTCCCAGTTTCCTCCACAATGAATACAGCATGTATTTAAGAATTAAAAAATCCCTTGGGTAAAGGTTAGACCGAAGGTGAATTACTAGTTAAACAACAGACTGACAGGCACACACTATTTGATCAACATGGAATTTTGAATTGTCTCTTTTTGTCATAAAGTCTCACTGAGTGGTCAAGGGATGGCAGTCCACAGAAGAAAGAACTTCTAACCAGAACAGAACATGCTCTTGGCATCGATCTTCACTCTCCCCACAATTCCAGACAGGAAATCAGCCCAGGCTAACACGTTGCCTTTACGGAGCTCCTCTGGGCATGAGGTAGCCAGTGCTTTCACCTGAAAGTTTAAACACACGTCTTTAGATAAACCTTACTTGTTTCAATGTGGCAGAGTTATTACGTCTTAATTTAGTCCTACTGAACACATTCACAGGTTTTAGGGAGGAGGGTACAGGGAAAAAGGCTTTTGTACCGTATGATTTCAGGGGTAAGTCTCTTCCCTCCCTCTCTCTCCTCCACCCCATCATTCATTCTCCCACACATGTCAATTGCCAGAAATTCTGAAATTCTACACATAGAATTTCTTGTCTACAGCTTTACAGTTCTTTGAAGTGTTGCAGAGGTTCCCCATTTCTCATTCTCCTGTCTCCTCTCTCTGATTGAGAGGTGGGTAAACTGAGGTCTAGGCAAGTTCTGTCACTATAATAATAAGGGCAGACATTTATGAAGCCCTTGCTATGTACCAAAGTCATGACTGTACATGTCGTGTTGTGTTTGATCCTGTCGAAACTCTACTACATACTATGCTATTTGCTCATCTTTCACAGATAAGGAAACTGAAGCTTGCTTGTTCATCTTTCACGGATATGGAAAACTGAAGCTGAGAGAGATGGGGTAACATGTTCAAAATCATCACTACAAGTCTGTGGTAGAGCTGGGATTCAAACCCTCGCTTTTGGACTCCAGCCTGGAATAACCACTAGCTCATCTGGTAATCTCTACGCATGATCTTGTGCCAGCTCTCAATTTCTGCATCTTTAGACAGAGGGACTTGGAGCCGTATTCTCCACAATTCTGAGAGCACCGAATCCTGACCACTAGACCACCAGGCAGTGTCCCTACAATCCTGAAATTACATGGCATCATAAAATAATCATGTCTAATAAACTTAAAAGCATCACCGAGAGACTGAAAAGGGGATTCACTGGAAGTCACTGTAGATAACCTGCACCTGGCTTAGTCTACGACCGTAGCATCAAATGACATCAGCGGTCAAGTTTGAAAACCCAGAGGTTACAGTAGGATATGGCATCATTAGTCTGTTCATATTTTTACTAGGTTTGTACCTTTGCATCTCATTACTGTCATACACTGAAAATGGAATTGACCTGCTGTGGAGACAGGACATAGTCCCAGAGGTTCAGCTGACTTAGGGAGCCCACAAAAGACTCAGCTGGGTTGAATCCCTCTCCTTTTTTGTCTTGCTCTTGCCCAAGAACTAATGCACCACCACCTAAAGAGAGGAGAGAAATAGGGAGGAAAACAGACATTATTGTTTGTTAGTCTTAAAATGCTAAATTAATGAAAGCACGGCCAATATAAACATATCAGGGAAAATTATTAAAAAGCCAAATTACCTACATTTACTGCATGCTTTAGCAAGAAGGACAGATTCGGCATTTCATATAAAGCAACTTAAGACATCGAGGAGGCTTAAAATATTAGCTTTACAAATATTTAACCATTAAAAACCACACAAATACATAATATGCATGTAATACGTTGTGTCAACAGTAAGTCCTATTTTGCTTCCTCTCTTCCAGGAAATTACCTCCATGACAGACTTCCAGTAGCTGTTCTTTGTTTTCTTCTTAAGCCTACAGTACTTACATTTCTATCACCAATTCCAAGGTAACTTCTACATTTTCCAGGACTAACTAATTGCCAAATTCAATGGAAAGTCTTTAATATTCACCTTTGCTGATTTCACTGTATCATCTGTTCCAGATGAACATTTCATTCTATTGAACTGTCCTTCCTAGATGTACGGGATGGTCTGTGTTTGCTCCTCCAGAGACACCTGCCACCCTTCTCATCTCTGCTTTGTGCCCCCAAAGGTTGACACCTAAGGATGGCACCACCTGGCTGCATTGTTCCTCTGGCTTCTGTTTATACCTGGCCAGTGGAGGGACCAGCCCAGGTAAGAAAGTAGGATGAGAGAGAAGTTTAGTTTTCCTGAATACCTTCCTCTCAGGCAAAAGGTTGGAGGAGGCTGTTTTCCTCTATCGAGTGTCATGGCTTCTGCAGAGTGATTTCTCTCCAGCTCTACAGGTTTGCCTAAGTTCTGACAACAACTCCCACTCCTTGCTGCTTTTGGTTTACTTCCTGTGTCATTCGTTGCTGCTAGTCATGGGTGTTTTACTGTCATATTTTGCTTCTCTTAATCCTGCCCATGCCTTTGAAAATAGTCCCTTCCTTAAATTCTCATTGGTTACCGTCCTCATGTGTGCAACCCTTCATGCCAGGAGTCGGGCTGATTCCACTTGATTTCCATGAAGGTATCCTTTCCTGGTTCTCCTGGAACCTTTCTGCTCATTCCGCCTCTCTTCTCCACCTGCCTCGTAAGGCGCTGGTGCACCTAGGTTTCCACCCCTGGCCTCCTTGCTCCTTCCTTCAACAATCTCCCCATCTGATTTAATCACCTGACAATTGGTATGTGCAGAACCCTCTTTCCTAATTTCCCAAATAAGATCCTTTTCTTACAAAAGTCATCATTAAAAATTAATACATGCATGGTAGGAAATGTGGAAAAATAAAGCATAAGGAATTCCTCTATCCTGGAACAAAATCATTTAATGGTTTTGTGTATTTCCTTCTAGGATTTATTATTATTTTCTTTTAGTATATTTGTATGTGTGTGAGATTTTATATGTATGATTTTAATATATACAACTAAAGATCATACTATATATGATGTTCAAATCTTGTTTTTCTTTTTTAATTAATTATTATAATTTATTTATAAATGTATATTTATTTTGAGAGAGAGAGTGAGTGGAGAAGGGGCAGACAGAGAGCATCCCAAGCAGGCTCTGATCTGTCAGCACAGAGCCTAATGCAGGGCTTGAACTCATGAACCATGAGATCATGACCTGAGCCAAAATCAAGAGCTGGATGCTCAACTGACTGAGCGAAAAAAGAATTTTGTTTTCTTCTTCTTGAACATGCTCTCATTTCATGAGTTTTAATAGCTATTTTATATATGGATGTATGACAATTCATAGTTTGCTTAATTAATTGATTAATTAACCATTTCTTATTGGTTACTGGAGTTGTTTCCAAGTTTGGTACTAAAGGATCACTGAGATAAATATGTTGATACATAAGCATTTATTCAGATCATTGATTATTTCCTTTATTCTGATTCCTGGTAGTTGAAATGTTGGTGGTATGCAAAGGGTTTCTCTAAGGTTGATGAAAGTTTCTAAATTGCTTCCCAGAAAGGCTCTGTGTCAATTTTCATACCAGCAATCTCTAAAAGTGTCTGCCATGCTGAATCCTTGCCAGTCACATCCTTTCATTAAAAACGACTCTGTCAATTTGATCTAAGATGGTAACAACCTATGTTTTTAGCTGCGTGTATTCCTGTGATTAGAATTCAAACCCAGTATGTCTAAAATTGGATATAAAATCTTCCCTCACTCCTAACTTCTGCTCTGATAATTGTCCTTCTTCCTAGAATTCTTTTCTCAGTTAAGAGACTTTTCAATAGACCTAGTCACCCAAACTTAAGCCATCTATTCACTAAGCTCTGTCAGGGGGAGCTCTGCAATACTTTTAGGCTCCAATTCATTCTTACTGCTGTGGTCAGACACCCATCTCCTTGGGTGGCTGCTATTACAGTTTCCATGTTTTATTTTCCTATCCCTTTAAACTACTTTCTCTCCTCTATCAGGGTTTACTTTTTTAAATATAGAAATGCTTTTTTTTAATCATAAAGGCAATATATACACATTATGAAATATTGGAAGAGAATAAAAAAGAAAATAACAGCCACCTCCAATCCCACTATCCAGACAAGAGAGAGCTGAACATAAGAATACTTAAAGACAAGAAAGGAACACCACCCTACTTCACTGGAGAATAAAGCCACTTCATGTTGAAACACTTGTAATGTTTCCTTTTTTACTACAGGGAACCTCTGACCTTTCCTTTTCATATGATGTATGTCATAGAAGGTTCCAGATAGAGCAAGTATACTGCCCTGTACAATACTAAGAACCCCATATCACCTAATACTTTTGCACTCCTTCAAACAAAAACTCTCTGAATACCTTTTAAAATGTATTTTTAGAAAAGAGTTTGAGTTCTATTTGAAGAAAAGGCAGAAAAGAGAGATCCCATCAGCAGTGCTTAGCTTATACACTGGGTATATTTGTACACTACGTATACGACCACAAAACTAACCAGGCAAATGGAACACACCAGCAATTCCTCTGCTCCTTGGAAGACAGTTTAGTAGCCATCCATTGGTAGCTTTAGCTCACATGGGTCTTATTAGTCTTACTAAAAGTTCCCGAATGCATTTCTTATTCAGAGGGTCACACAGCCCACTTAGGAAAAGCTTGTAAATATTCCCAGTCTGAATAATCAGGGAGTAGAAATCGAGAGATAATCATTGGCCTCTGTGTAGAACCAAGGACAACAAAGCCAGCAAACTTGCTGTTCACGTAAGCATCAGCACGTCTGGTGTCTAACAGAACTACATTCCTTTAGCTAAGACATACCAGGTATGGCTGAACCAACAGAGAGGCCCACACCACCGTCAGATAATTTCCCATCAATATAGACTTTCCAGGCTCCGTTCGCACTTGTCCAAGTGATTGCAATATGATGCCAACTGCCGTCATTGACGGAGGGACAGTCTGTTATCTTTTCCTTGCCATTCACATAAAGAACCCAGCTGTGAAAAGATTCCAGGCAATAGAGTCATCAGTCATATGTTGTAATCTTATCTATTAGACATGTTACTATTTTTTTTTTTGTTTTTTGTATGTAAAGCACTTCCAGCAAAAACATTACTCTTCTCCTCCATTTGGTCATATTTCATTGAGGCAGATTTGGCTTATAAATTATACTTCATTCTGGTTCACTGAAAATTAATTTATGCTTCTTAACCATGAAGGGGTGGGAGAAGTCATAGAATGATGCAAGCAACTGATCCAATATGAGACAATTCACCAACTGTCCATACTGGAGAGAGTGAATCAAGAATAGAAGGAATGAGAGTTGTACAAACACCAGACTGGTTTCCTTCCTTCTGAACGGATGTTTCTAAGACCAGGAACAACCTTCAGATGTCTTGCAGAAAGGAAGTTCTGTGTCTGGGTTGCCAAAGCTGTCACAGGTTAGGCAAAGTATGTCAGTCCAATGGAAAGCATAACTGGAACTAAACAAAGATGACCAACTACAAGAAGGTTCCAACAACAATGTCACTTTGGGGAATGTCAAAGATAATAAGCAGTTTGAAGTGAATTATCTTCAAAAGCAATTGGGGAAAATTTTTTAAAAATAGGGAAAACTGATAAAGAAGATGAGAATTTATTAAATACCTCTTTCTGCATCTTCTTAGTCTCTATTCAAAGATGTTTATGGGAAGACATGGTATTTTTATATTAATTGTTTCCCCTTTGTGTTTTCCCATTTTCCTTCTGCTATTCAAGGGGGTAACATTCTCTCTTTTTATGTATTTTGCCTTAGGAGAGGTTTTTTTTTCCCTCCAAATATCTTGGATGTTGTTTCTGAAAGTTCAGGTCCACTAAGAAGAATAGGGTTTGAGGACAGGGAGATTTCTGTCAGAATAGTGAGAGTCCCAGGGACTGAGGAGAGGGAAGGGCGTTCTCTGTGAGGCCAGCAACCTGCTCAGTAGCAACAGGACAGAAATGTGGATCAGAGAGAAAAGGCCGCCACAGACTCTGTCTAGATTGAATGTAAGGATTCCATGTGGCAAAGAGCTGTGATCCTGAAGGGGCCCTGGAAGCTGGGGCAGGTCATAGCCCAGTGGAAAGCTGTGTGGACAGAGGGCCAATGCTGGAAGTCCTGGCCACGTCTGTGGCTCTTTAGCACAGCTCTGTGGGGTTTTGATGAACTGTGAGGATCTAAGGTAGGAAAAGCGCTGAGTAGAAAAAGAAGGCAGAGAAACAGCTGAGGTTGGCCTTTCTGACAGCCCAGAGAGATGGGGCCCTGCAGTTGGAATTAACTGATCCAAAAAGAAAGAGATATCATTTTGTTCACCTGAACTTGTAGGTGGATTCATATTCAATATATGTGTCTCACAGGGGTCAGTAATGTCACTGAAATTCTTTAACCCATAGAGGCTCTGATATATGAAAGAAAGAACGTTAGTCTTAAGAGTCAGAGTCCAAGACTTAGTTCTTCCACTCCCAAGGTATAAGATTTTGGGCAAATCATTTAGTCTCTCCAAAACTTCATTTTGCTTCCTATAAAATGAGTTCATCAGGTCACTATGAATATTAAATGAAGTGATACTTAGCAAATAGCAAAACATAATACGTGCATAAGGTACTATCACTGAAACTTTCTTCTAGAAATTGCCCAGATGCTCTATTTGATTATTGTCCCTCTGCTGTCCTGCTGGGGCCCCTGACCCCCTTGCTCCTCTGTCCCCTGCCCCCAATGTCAGCTCTAACCTCGTGCCGGGATAAGATCAAGAGAACGGTTTCCCTGACATTTCTGCTTACCCGTTATAATCAGTCAGGAGGAAGGTATTGTCACTGCCATTCTCAACTGCATAGGAGATTGGTGTCCCATAGTTGGTGGTGTCAGAGGATTTCATCCAGAATGCGCAGGTCACGGCATGGAGAGACGGAAGCACACCATCTAGCATGGCGTAACCATAGATACCCGAAACTTCAAAATCCAGGTTAAAACCTGAAGACTGGTCTGCAACAAATAAAAAACCTGTGTGGCCCATGGCACTTGAGAGGCAGTTTTCAACTGCCTAAGGTGAGCAGCAGATATGCGGCACTATTGTCAAAGCGGCTCGTTCCAGTAAATATGAGGATCTGAGAAGCAGTTTCAACAATAATATATATTATTTATAAAATATAGAATACATTCTTTTAAATGAAATAATCAGTGGGTATCTAAGATAAGGAGAGCACCCAGTAGTGTCAGGAAGCAGAGAAATAGGGAATAGCTGGAAGGAGAGGTGAAACCAGGATGTTAGTAAAGATGGGAGACACTAAGGCATGTCTGTGCGCTGATGGGGTGAGCAGGATCCCGCAGAGCAGGAGAGGAGGAGGGGTAACTGCCAGGGCCATATCCACCTCTACTCGGGCCCCTAGCTCTTCCCTAGTTCATTTGCAATTCAGCTCCGCCCCAGTCCTGCATACCGCACTCAAGAAAACAGAAGTCCTACAGTTAAAAGACTGCAGCGCCCTGAGAAAGCTGCTTGGCACTGATTCTCAGTCGTGTCCATGAACTCTGAAATCATGTCCTCCTAAATCAAGTGTCCTTTCTAAACATGTAGGATGTGAAGAGTTCTACTACATTCAATTTTCTCTAGTTCCCCCTTAGGCTTCAATTTCCTCACCTTTGCTATGGGGGGGGGTAATATTACCTCATTTGCTAGATGGCTGTGAAGACTAAGTAAATACAAAATGCTTAGTATAGGTTTTGGTACGTAGACAGTGCTCAGAACAGGTAAAAATTGATACTGTTATGATACCAATATTTTTAGTGCTATCATGAATAACACTGAGTTCATAGATACCTATTTCACACCTGCTGCCTGAAAATCCTGGCCGACATTTACAGCTGTATGAGTTTAATTCATCCATGCAGGTGGCCTGATTTTGACATGGGTTAGAATGGCATTCATTGATGTTTAATTCACAAAGTGGTCCCGTGAAGCCTGCTGCACATTGGCACCTGAAAAAAACAAAATGTTACAAACACGTAAAAAGGCATCAGAGGAAGTCTCCCATTTATGACAATATTGTCTCAAAAGGCTTTGAAAACTGAAACTCCTAGATGCAGAGAACAGACTGCTGGCTGCCAGAGTGCATGTGGGATGGCAGAAATGGGTGAATCGGGGTTTTGTTTGTTTGTTTTTTGTTTAAATAAATGGAATAAAATACTCTGAAATGCTGAAACATTTTCCATATAAAAGCAAAGCTTTAACTGTTAGTTACCTGTTTAAAAAAAAGTTTACTCATTAAACTTCTTTACGACAATATATATTTGAAGTGTTAGAGTAGTGAACACCAGCGAACTGGTCCAGCTGAAGTACTATGTACACACTGGGAGTTTCTCTCCCCATAGAAGGGCAAGGATCAAATATGACAGGTTCATGTGCCGTTCTAAAGCCTTTGTAGACCTTAAAGCAATCTTCACTGGTTTAATGAAGTAGTATTATTACCATTCCCGTTTTACAGACAAGTAAACTGGCTCAGAGAGGTTGATCTGCCCAAGTGCCCTTGTTACTAAACAATGGAGCATAATTTTAATTAATTAATTAAAAAAATTTTTTTACTGGTTACTTATTTATTTTAAGAGAGAGAGAGAGACAGAGTGCGAGTGGGGGAGAGCCAGAGAGGGAGACACAGAATCCAAAGCAGGCTGTAGGCTCTGAACTGTCAGCAAAGAGCCTTATGTGGGGCTGGAACCCACAGACTGTGAGATCATGACCTGAGCCAAAGGTGGATGCTTAACCGACTGAGCTGCCCAGGAGCGCCTGGAGTCTGATTTAAAACCCAGTCTAGTGCCTTGTTCTCAATCAGCAGATATGCAGCACTATTGTCAAAGCAGCCCGTTTCAGTAAATATGAGGATCTGAGAAGCAGTTTCAACAATAATATATATTATTTATAAAATATAGAATACATTCTTTTAAATGAAATAATCAGTGGGTATCTAAGATAAGGAGAGCATTCAGTAGTGTCAGTCTCTGTGGTATGCAACAAATCATTTCAACCTGTCAGAATGTAAAATATATTCGATAATGACAAACGCTGATACAGGTGTCATGAAATGGGAAATCTCATATGGTGAGTAGAGACACAGTTTGCACTGTCAAGGGAAGTTGAGAGTTGGCCTCCCCACAGCCTGTATATCCATTTCTACTTACGTGCTCCAGGAAGTTATTGCACAAGGGCACAAGGACACATGTCCTCAATGTTAGTACTAGCATTATTTTAAATGTTTATGAAGAGGAGAACGGGGAAATAAACCACGGCATAATCATTCACTGGAATACTAATCAGCAGTTAAAATAAATAAACTAGAGCCAAATGTATCAACCTTGACAACACGTAATGAGTGAAAACAAAATCTAAATTGCAAAAGGCTATATATAGTATAATATCAATTTTGTAATATGTAAAACTATATTATACCTATTGAGGAAAAAGAGAAGAGAGTGTGTGTGTGTGTGTGTGTGTGTGTGTGTGTGTGTGTGTGTGTGTTTATGTGTATGTGTATTGAAGGGACTTCAAAACTATCTTTAGAAGATATTTCTTTAAAACAAAAGATGTGGGGGTGCCTGGATGGCTCGGTCAGTTAAGTATCCAACTGTTGATTTCGGCTTAGGTCATGATCTCATGGTTTGTGAGATTGAGCCCTGTGTCAGGCTCTGTGCTGACTGTGTGGAGCCTGTTTGGAACTCTCCCTCTCCCTCTTTCTGTCTCTCTCCCTCACTCATGCATGCTTTCTCTCTCTAAATAAATACATAAACAATAAAAAAAAAAGCCAAAAGAGGTGAATCAAATATGATAAAAAGCCAAGGCTTGATAATTACTGTGATGAGTGTGTGACTTTTATTGTTCTTGGTAACCTTCAGTATGTCTGAAATATTTAATTAAAAAGGATCATTCCAATACATGATAGTTAACATTGTTCATAGCATGTTTCCACAGGGACCTCTATGAATAAATGTTGTTTGAGAATTTAAGAGAAAATGTCAGCTGGAATTGTGGTGGGGGGGATCTTTAGAGTTCTCTCCATTTGGCGATAAATCTATTTTGGCCAGAATGTCACTCATCTTTATGGGTCCATGTCTGACATCATTAAGGCAGTCCAATAACTTTGTCTGTGAAACGGGTTCACTTTGGTGACAACTAACATTTTCTTGGAATCAGAAGACTTTATCTTCACCTTTCCTTTAGTTAGGATTTAGGCAGATTTGGTAACCAGCAACTGTTTTTGACCCTGGGGAGATTTAGGACTCCTATGTTTATATGGAACTTTCTCATTTCCTATGGGTCAGCACTGTATGGCCGAAGATGTAAACAGCCTACGAAAAGATGAAGCTACACTGATAAGGCTTCATTTCCACATCAAGAGTGAAGGTCTCACTGGCAGAATTGGCTTCCTATTTCTCCTGGATATGGCCAGGCTACTTTGTTGGGGGATGGTGGCAAAGGGCACTGAACCCAAAGAGGACTGGGAAATGTTGGAATTGGGGTAGATTGCTTTTCTTTCTTTCCTTCTTTCTTTCTTTTTTAATAAACTCACAGAGACAGTGGCATGTTGAGGACAATAAAGTTTCCTAAGATTCCGTAAGCAAGACGAGTTCTGTTTTTTGTACTTGTACTACAAAAGCCACACCCCCTACGTGGATAACGGGATGAAATAGGGCAGACTTGATGGCAATGAAGGAGGGTGTTGGTTTTCAAACACTACTCCACCGGCACCCAGAACACTGCCTCAGGGAGACAAAGTGTTTCTCCTCTACAAGTACTACCGTTTTCAACCACAAAGATTTGGTTTTCATTTTTTTTAAACTTGTTTACATTCATATTAGATTTCTTATGAACCAAGGATTACTAAACTAAAAAAAAAATGTTTGAAAACCACAGACAGAGACTGTCGATTGGCCCCGTGACAGCATGATTGCACAATTCCGTCTGACTTTATAGCTGGTGTAAAAGCTCCAGCTAAAATATACAATGTTTAAAAATGAGGTTTGCCTAAAGCTTTGGGTATTTGCTTCCATGTTACTGTGTTTCATCTTTCATGACCACACAAGTGTAGGACAGTGGTTTCCAAATCTGGCTGTGCCTCAGAATCACCAAGGGACTTCAAACATACAGGTTGCCTATTATAAAATTAGAGACTCTACCCCAGACTTAGTGAATCAGACTTCAGGTGCGGGGGAGAGCCTACTGCAGTCCACTCTTGGGCTGGAATTAGGGAATGGCTGACCCGGGACTCAAAGTAATGCTCTATAAAAGCTGCAGAGTGACTGAATGGTTACGAAAAGGAAAACAGTGCAAAGAACCAGACTTTGGGCTTTACCTGAAGCTATTGGCACCATCCTTACAGGTAGCTCCATTTTTGCACGGTTGACTGAGACACTCATCCGTGTTTTTCTCACATCGGCTACCCACAAATCCTGGAGGGCATTTGCACAAGAATCCCCCAACCTGATCTTCACAGACTGCATTGTTTAAGCATGGCCTGGGCTGGCATTCATTGACTTCTGTTTCACAGTGCAGGCCTGGGGATGGAGGAGGACGAGGAAAGAGCCCAAATGTTAATCTCCTCGAAACTATGATCAAAGTGATGACTTCCTGGACGATGTTGCTCTTGAAGCGCTGGAAGGGAAGCTGCAGAAGTACTGACCTGCCACACTGCTTGGAGATCTGCTCCTGAAAGCTTTGGCTTTTTGTAAGTCACTATAGGATTCTTTTGTTTGTTTGTTTGTTTGTTTGTTTTTTTGGTAATCTTTTTGTATCTTAGGACTTCCTGAAACTAACATTAGTGATGGACATCTAATTGAGATAATGTTAAAAGATAAAACTAGCAATTTTAGTTCAAAATTTTCCTCTGTTTCTTTGACCTTGCTCTTTTCCTTCACTGGTCATTTTTCTGGATTTTTCTCTTTATAAATTATATACACTATATCATTTTATTTAGCATCAATTTGCAATACGATCTTACACGATTTATTTCCAGTTCCTTCTTGAATGTTTATCTTAGTATATAAACTCTGGTCTTCCCTTTCTTTCTGTCTCTGTGTCTCCCTTTAAACACACACACATGCACGAGCATGCTTTTTCTAAACAGTTTGAGAGTAAAGTGCACCTTTCATACCTTTTTTACCCTGAAATATTTCAGTGTGATTTTCCTCAATGGACTTTCTCTTAGATAATAACAGCACAGTTTCAAAATCAGAAAATTAATGTTAACATATAAGAATGTTAAAAAATGTAGTAACTTGTGGTGCTCTGCAGGATGTTGAGGCAATGCAGGAAGAATGCAGACATCTTACCTGTGTACCCTTTCACACAGGTGCACTGATAGCCACCCAAGCCGTCAATGCAGGTTCCTTTATTTAGACAAGGATCAGAGTTACACTCATTTATATCTTCTTCACACAGCTGACCTGCAGAGAATAACAGAATATTTTTACCTATAAAAAACCTGGAAGGAATTTAAGACTAATAGTTTTCAAGCAAGCTAGTCAGATGTAAGAGCAGAACAATCAGAAATTGTGGCTAATACAGTTGTGAAAAATTGTTTCCCTTGGCTAAATACATTGCAATAAAATATTTTGTTCCATTCTACTTATTGTAAAATATTTCTAGCAAGAAATCTGCCATTTCAACATAGGATGGAAAATGATAACTGTGAATATCTAGCTTATTTATTTTTAGTTAAGATAAGTGTGATTTGCTTTAAAAGTTTTGTATTATTTGTTAGTTGTTCACCTCTTTGTTGAGTTTATTCCTCAAGTTCTTAAATATGATTTGCTTATCTAGTTGCAGGTCTGTACCCTTAAATAACATATATAATAACCACACACCCAGCCCCTGGCAACTACCATTTGACACTCCATTTCTGGGAGTTTGGCTTTTTTAGATTCCACGTATAAGTGAGATCATACAGTATGTCTTTCTCAGTCCAACTTATGTCATTTAGCACATGCCCTCCATTTTTATCCATGTTGTTGCAAATGGCAGGATTTTCTTCTTTTCATGGCTGAGTAACATCCCATTACCTAGAAATCGATCTCATTTTTCTTGTCCATTCATCCCTTGAGATACATTTAAGCTTGCTTCCATATCTTGGCTATTGTGAACAACGCTACAATGAGCAACTCTTCCGAAGAGTGACTTAATTTCCTTTGGATAGATACCCAGGAGTGGAACTGCTGAATCATACAGTAGTTCTATTTTTAAATTTTTGAGGAACCTCCATACTCTTTTCCACTAGTGGCTGCACCAGTTTACATTCCCACCAAGAAGGGCTCCCTCTTCTCCATGTCCTTGCCAACACCATTACCACCTGTCTTTTGAGAACAGCCATTTGAACAGGTGTCAGCTGCTATTTGTGGTTTTGATTTCCAGCAGTGAAATTTCAATGATCCCAAAGTTTATGCTGTAAAGACAACAAACTTTCCTCTTACCTGTGTAACCAGATGGGCAGTCACAAATGAACTGCCCAACTAGGTCTTTACAAATTCCATTGTTGAGGCATGGCAGTGAGCTGCATTCATCAATGTCTGTTTCACACTTTAAGCCTAAAATGGAAACCAAACACTGAAGGACAATAAATGAGGAGGATTAACAGAAACAGAACCATGATCATTTCAAGATAATTCTCTCAATAATCTGGATGTATATAGGGAGTGGTGGTGATGAAGAAAAGGGCAATATTCCTTAAGTGCTACCATCTGGTTAAGTACTTGATGAAAGTACTGCCTCTTTCTAAAAAGATTTAAGATAGCCTTATAAAAATACATAAAGGCAGAAAATCCCAACTTTGAAATTGGTGGTGGGAAGGGTGAGGGGGAAGACCTGGGAGCATAAAATGGAGCCAGAAATTAGCTTAACTCCGAAGTGAAAAGTATGGAGTCATATATACTTTCTATCAAGGCCACTTGGCTGAGGAGAGGGGGTGGGGCAAGTTTTGCCAGATCTCAGCTCCTACGCCACGTGTCCCCAGAGTGAAGACACATCTTCCATAGGGTGCCTACAAGCTTTTGGTGGGCTAGCTCTGCCAGAAACCTATGTTCTTCCTCTACACCAGTGGGTCTCAAAATGGCCCTTGGACTAGCAGCATAAGCAATTACCTGGGAATGCGATAGAAATGCAAATGGTCAAAACTTCCCTAGACCTACTGAATCAGAAATTCTGGGTTAGGATCCAGCACTCTGTGTTTTAAGAAGCCCTCCAAATGATTCGGATGCACATTAAAACTTGAGAACCACTGTTCTATATTACGCCCCTGCTCAACCACAACTTGCTTATAAAATTCTAGGACAAGATCCAGTATTTCTTAAGGAATGTTGGGACAAAATTTTTGTAAAAATTGAAACACACACACACACACACACACACACACACACACGTTGAAATAAGCAGAATGCCCATATTCTTAATGGCCCTGGGCTACACTGTTTTCCAACTTTCCTTTTGTTCATGTTGTGGTGAATTCTTTTATTTCAATACCTTTCTTCTCATTGAAAAGATTTTATGTTGGTTGCCCCAAAGTGGGGGAAAATGCAAAAACTACATGTTTAGGAGAAAATAGCAAATTATTTTACATAAATTACAATTTTAAGATATAGTTCATTTTCCTTTCAAAAACTATATTTCTGGACTGAACTAGAATGTGGCTCAAACTGCAAGAAAACATAATTCTTACATAATTTCTGCATAATCAATTTCAAAGCCATATTGTTTCCACAGGCACAGCTTCCAGAAAGATATAAAGAAAGCAACAAATCATAGCTATTCACAAAAACTTCCACTAGTGTGAAGCCCTGAAAGAAACTGGAGTTTGTTTAAAAATGTTTATGCTGGACAAACTGCTCTATGTTGAGTGTCAGACATTTAATTTGGGTTAGAATGGAGCCTTGGCCATGGCCTCTGAAACTGTCCTCCTATTTAAATTGTGAGTTATGATGTAACTTTTTCATAGAGAAGATGATCCTTTTATTCTTCCTCCAAAATGTGCAAAGAAGACCATAATTTGTAAGACACACACTTTTTTTCACCTTGGCTTATCAAGCGCAATCAAATTTTTGTGCATCGATACAGTCTACTTAATGTATCTCAGAGTTTATTTTTACTGCCCCAAAGTTTGATATGCAAGTCACAATGATTTCACCTGAAACATAGATTAAAATTTGTACTCCTCTATGTTACCTGTATATCCAGACGGACAGAGACAAACATAACCTCTCCCCAGCTGTTGGCAGGTTCCACTATTGTGGCAAGGGTTTAAGAAACATTCATGGAAAACCTACCGGGTGGCAAAAAAGAAATCTATCAGAGACAAAACACTCCAATCATTTCAAAGCAATCCTGACTAGGGAGTTTGGTGTTTGCAGCATTAGACAGGTACTTCCTGTTTCCGGGTGAGTTCACACACCGCTAGCTGGACCGCTGCCTGCATCCTGTTGGTGCCTGCCACACTGGGCATATGTGATGTATATTATTCTTAAGTTATGTTCTAGTAAGTGCTTCCAAATGCTGCCTGCAGGTTGGAAACCATTTGAGGTGTTTTAAAAGTATAAAGGATAGGGCTCCAACCCAGACCAGCTAAATCAGAATGTCTGGGGGCTGGCGATCTGTGCATCATAATTTTTTAAATTTGGCCGGAGGATTCCAATATGTCTCCAGGGTTGACAGTCAATGCTCTGGTCATTCTTACAAATTTCTGTGTCTTCTGGGCTCAGTTTCAAATGTGACTTATGAAGCACTTACAAGTTTGGATGAGACTGTAGAAAGTTGAAATAAGAAATATGACCTTATTTTCCTCCTTAAAAATACTTACAGCCAAAAAGAATTTATCATGACAATGGGCAAGATCTATTCAGAGTAATGGCCAAATCTACCAAAGTAATTGGTCATAACTAGTATTTTTTTTAAAAAAGGAAAACAATCTAGGTATGTTCATGAGCTCTATCTCTTAATTTTTAAAAAACTCATACCTTATTCCAATAAATGATCTCTTATTTTTCCTCTGACAAAAAGTTTAAATAATTTTCATGAAAGTTGAGCAAGTTTTTCAGAAAAGGCCTTTGGCTAAACAAATGCTCCCTACTCAAATGATGGGTTATACTTGTGGTAAGTGTTCATTATTAGTGAAGTTAGAGGCTCCCCACATCTACACATTCTCTATGCCAGGTGCTACTGGGGAAAATTCCCAAATTTTGGTGCTCAGAACCTCCGTTGCTGCATTTTTTCCCCCCACGCATGCAAAAGCAAAGGGCTTTATTACGGGCTTAGGCTCACCAGGGCCTAAACTCGGTCTCACAGACTTCACTAGCACAGTGGATCCCTGCTGAGAGCCCCAAACAAAGGTGGGTAGGGCTTTTTATGGGGTTTGGGAAGGGGGAGTTACAGGAAATTGTGACACAGGTACAGGGACCCAATCACAACATTTAGAGTATTAACCAGTTACAGAGTGCACCCAGGACCCTCATGTAGGGTGTAACTAGCCTTCTATCTCTAGGCCTGCCCTTAGAAATGTTAAGGGTGTTAGCTGGCCTTTCCTGATTGGGTGTTACAAGGGTGGTCCCACTGCCTTGGGCACTGTGTGCCCTTTTATTGTCTAATGATTTTGAGAAACTGACACTTAGGCCTCCAAGGTCAGAGGGAAACTTGAAGCCTGTCATGGAGTCAGTTTGGTTCAGACCTGCATCCTTACATTCCTCCCTCTGTCTTGTAACTGACCCAGTCCTGGGTCAGCTGAGTTACCATTGTTCCCCTAATGCCTGGCATAGCCCTCCTTGGTGTAAGGGGAATTTCTTACCCTGCAAAGGGCATAGGGTAGGAGAGTTTACCCAATTTCCGCCAGTCTCCATGATGCTGCATTTTTGTCAAGTTCTTATTAGAAGTCACAAGTAAATACTATTATTCATTGATAATATTCATGAGACTTGACTACTTAAGGTTTCAAATCTGGCAGTTTCTCTGTGTGGGGCATGTATAATGACAACGTGTTTTCCAAACATTCCACTGGAGAAGATTCTAGAAGTATAAAAGGGACTTGCCTGACTGCTGACTTCATAGTTCTTTTTGATATGTCCAGGAGATGTAAGGGGCACTACACTTTCTTCTGCTGCTGAGAAAGTTGAACTAAAACCTAGTAAGATTATAAGAAAACATTAGATTTTCTAATTAGTGTGAGGTAGATATCGCCAGTAAGTAGACTCTACCTAAATATGATAGTCAATATTCTGGTTCTCAGAGTGGGTAAAGTCACATGTATTTTCTTTTTTACTAAGAGAGAGACCATATAGATGGATGGGATACATCATTAAATCTCAGACGCTTAGAGAAATGTGGAAATTATTAAGTTCTATGTTCCCAAAATAAGAATCTTTGAGTCACTGTCATCAAAAGGCCCTCCAAAAGACAATCTAACAAGTCCCGACACCCAAATGCACTGAAAATAGTAATATTCAGAATTGCAGCTACCACGAGACAAACACAAGTCTCCAATATGTGCGATTACGTGAGAAATGGTGTGTCTTCTTACTGGAGCAGTCTGTGATGGATCCGGCGCCAGACGATGCTGTGGTTCCATAAAAGGGACAAGATAAGCAGAAGGACTTCCCTGGATTGGGTTGGTAGTAGTCTCGAGGACACGGGTAACAGGGTGTTAACCCAGAACGAGAGAACTCCCCCACTGGACAAGGTACTGCACAGGTAAAAACAAAGCATTTGTGAGTCGGAAGCAACATACTCTTTTTTTTTTTATACAGTTTATTGTCAAGTTGGTTTTCATAAAACACCCAGTGCTCTTCCCCACAAGTGCCCTCCTCCATGCCCATCACCACTTTTCCCTTTCCCCCTCCCCCATCAACCCTCAGTTTGTTTTCAGTATTCAAGAGTCTCTCATGACTTGCCATACTCTATTTTTAAAAGAAGTACATCAACCTTCAGTTGGAAGAAAGCTACTGAATTGTGAAAATATTCTCTTGTACACATTTACTACTTGTACTTTCTTATCACCCACATAAACATTCTGTTGTTCTCCCCTCTCTTAACAACACACATTAACTCAATAAAAATTTGAATGGGCTTTGTAATATTGTATTCTGATTTTTCTACTTTATATTATATCCTAAGCATTTCCCAGGTGATTCTCCAACTTGTTAAATAGCATGGGTTTTTTTTCCTTTTAAAAAAGGATTCGATTACACGCCATTGACAGACCATAATTGATCTAACATTTCCTCTATTAGACATTTAGATTGCTTCTCCTTGTTAGCTATTATAAATATAGCTGACGTGAAATTTTCTACATAAACCTATGTATACAGCTCTGATTATTTCCTTGGGATAATAGTTGAATTTGAACAGCTGATTTGAGTAGTTGAATCTATAGATCTAAAGATAACGGAAAATTTAAAGCCATTAATATAGAATGTCAAATTCTCAAAAAAAAAAATAAAATAAAATAAAAAAGGTTTTAACTTATAGCTCCATCAGTAATGTATGGAATTGCTCTTACTACATACTCATCATTACTGATAATGATCATTTAGGTATTTTTTTCAATTTGAAAGTGAAAATGGACTTGCACTGTTATTTTAATTTACATTTGATGATAAATTAAACTTCTTTTTGCATGTTTATTTGAAATTTTTTTTCTCCTGTGTTATCCATTATATTTTTGGTATTTAGGGGAAGGGGCCTTTTTTTTTTTTGCCATTAAACCTTTTAATGTCATTTTGTGTTAGACATGCTTTTTATAAACAATATCCAGTTGAATTTTGTCATTTAACCAAATCTGAAATTTTCTTGCTAATAGGTGGAATATTAACGAAACAAGAAACAGCTTCAAATATGACATTAACCTAAATTCTCTTCAATAAATTTTGATTGCATTTGGCAGAGGGACAATGGGGCAGATTACCCATGACTAAATCTTTGGGTTGGGATTTTAGATTGTGACCCAAAGATGAATCATCTGGAGCGTGGTCTTATGTGAACTGATGGGTGTCAGGTGCGTGAACCCTGAAACATTATAAACTGAGGTAACCACTAAAATTAACACTTTCTGCATAAATTTAAATAGAGAAGAACACAAGGAAGTAGCTTTGGGGAATTTCAGCATATTTTCCATTTAGGTTTTGGATTTTTGTTAATAAAAATCAGTAAGGCAGACATAATTAGCAATATGACTGAAAAATTTAGAAGTGCACTTGAGGCTCAACGGAGCCAGATATTCTGAGTAATGGCATCTCTTTTTTATTGGTATGACAATAAACATTAATAAACAATAAAGCATTTGTGATCATCTCCAGATGTTAGGTCAAAGCTTTTGATCAGAAACAGCCAATCGCAACTGCAAACGTGCTCCTTTATATCCCCACTGACAAAAAGTCAGGACTCAAATCAAGAGGTGGCAGAAGGGGTCATAGCTATGAATGCTTAATTAGAAAGAAATATTCTCACTGCATTTGTTATACTCAAACGTTAAACTGTAAGTATCTTAGTGAAGATACTTGTTATAACAAAAGCATTTGTATATTAAAACTTCAAACTATAACTATCATTGTTCACCAAGAATAAATTAATCTATTCTTTGTTGCTAGATCTCAGAGTTCTAGATAGGGCTTTCCACAAACATAAAGTTGTTGAGTTTAAAATGGGTTTTCTGAATGTGAAGTATCCAAAAAAATGATTATCTATTTGGAAAAGGTACCTCCAAAGAGCTAACTGAACTAGTTAATTGGAGGCATAGATCTGCCATCATTAAAGGTATAAAACTTCTCCTTCAGAGGATATAAATGATTGTGTATGATAAGGTAAAAATACAAATTCTTTCAGTAAAACCAAGATGCTATGATGAATTAAACTGTTTTGCACATACGATTTTTCAGCACCTTACCCTCAAAAAAAGACTACACCCCTAGAAACTGACAGAATGCCAAAAATTATACTAATATGTAATAATAATAAAATCTTAAGACTAAAAAATCAGCAAGCCAATTGGCTTTTCTAAACAGTGATGTCTATATTTTGCTTTTTAAAAAATTTATTTATTTATTTGAGAGAGAGAGAGACAGAGAGACAGACAGCGCCAAGCGGGGGAGGGGCAGAGACAGGAGAGATGGATTCTCAAGCAGGCTCTGCATTGCCAGTGTAAAGCCTGATGTGAGGCTCGAACTCACAAAGCTGTGAGATCATGATCTGAGCTGAAACCAAGAATCAGATGCTTAACCAAAAGAGCCACCCAGCCCCTGTACTTTGCTTTTTGGCACAGAAACTGTAAAGTTTCTTGTGAAAATTAATTGAAATTATATTCGAAGGGCAGACAGTTGTCATCAGAAATATACTTTCCACGAGTGTACAATCAGTACTTAATATATTATTGAAAGATACGGTAAATACACACATATATATATGCAGTAAATATACATATACACCTATAGCATATGTAACTGTAAACATAACATACATAACAGCATTATCTGTAGTATATAATACAGTATTAAATATACACACATGCACCTAGACACAGGCAGTTCCTGATGGTCTAATTTTGTAAGAAGAGAGGAGAAAAAGTTTCATTCTGAATCTTGGTCAAACAAACTATGGTTTTTGAGTCAAGAAAAATGGGACAAAATCCTTTTAACCTCTTCTACTGGAGAGAGAGAGAGAGAGAGATCTAAGTATGCCAAAAGTGATATTAAAATAGAATTAAAGATAGTGCACTGAAATGACCAGAAAAATATAATCCCACATGTCTGTCCCCTGATGCTGTTAAGGATAACAGAGACAGCCCTGGAGCCAAGTGAATTTTGCATTTTAAATGGCTTTCCAGGGGTGGCTCAGTCGGTTGAGCTTGAATGTCAGGCTCTTAGCTCAGGTCCTGATCTCACGGTTCATGGGATCAAGACCACGGCACGGTTCATGGGATCAAGACCACGGCAGTCTTGCAGCACAGAGCCTGCTTGGGATTCTCTCTTTCTCTCTCTCTCTCTTTGACCCTCCCACACGTGTGCGTGTGCATGTCACGCACACTCTCTCTCAAAATAAATAAACATTAAAAAATATAAAATAAAATAAATGGCTTTCCTAAAACAAAATCAGAGGTCAGAGACTCTTATCCTAAGCTTCCTTATAACTTCATCCTATGGGGACAGGGTAAGAAATATCCTGGTTCAGGAATAATCTTTTCTTTTCCTATAGGACTAGATGTAAACAATACCATCACCAAAAAAAATATCATTTGTGGGATTTATTCTTCTGATAAAAGTCATTTAAAAAAACTTTTTATGTTCATTTATTTTTGAGAGAGAGAGAGCAAGAGAGAACAAGTGGGGAAGGGTCAGAGAGAGAGGGAGACACAGAATCCAAAGCAGGCTCCAGGCTCTGAGCCATCAGCACAGAGCCCGATGCGGGGCTCGAACTCATAAACCGTGAGATCATGACTTGAGCCAAAATTGGACGCTTAACTGACTGAGCCACCCTGGTGCCCTGATAAAAGTCATTTTTACTAATTTTATTTAATTTTTAATTGTTTAATCTTTAATCTTTAAAGTTCATTTATTTAGTTTGTGTGTTAGAGAAAGAGCTTGAGTCAGGTTCCATGCTGCTGGTTCAGAGTCCAATATGGGGCTCAAACCCATGAACCATGAGATCATGACCTGAGCCAAAATCCAAGAATTGGATGCTTAACCAACTGAGTCACCCAGGTGCCCCTGAAAGTCATTTTTAAAAAACAAAAAATTTCAGACTCTTGAGTTTGTAGTCACAGACCCAAGGATATTTAATATTCTAAATAGTGATAAAAGATGAAAGCATGAAATATACATTACTTTAATACAGTAATATACTTAAAAATAATTTTAAATTCAACATGCTAAAGAATGCAAAAAGTAATACTTTAGTAAAAAAGTAGGTAAAGATATATATAAAAATGAATTACAGAAAGAAAAAGTAAGGAAGGAAGAAGCTTAAAACTAAGACAAATATATATGAGGCTATTTTAGAAATCATACATATGTAAGGTTAAAGTAAAATGATATTTATTTAACACCACAGGGGAGTGTTGAGTTCAGCTCTGCCTAACTCACTTATGACGAGCAGAATGTGGTTAAAACATGCTGGGAATATTAGGAGAAATATGGTAGTTACCAGAAGTTTAATTAGAGACTTTCTGGGAATTAATATCGCTCAATAGCTTGGTATTAGATCTCAAGGCTTATTTGGGGAGCTAAAGGGAAAAACCATCAAATATGAATTTGTTTCACTGTAAAGATCCTAGTTACTTTTGTGGTTGGAAGGAGTGAATTTTTTACTGTTGACTTTCTTCCAAAATTCATTTGTATATTGACCAAAAAAAATCTTTAGTAGATCTATTTCAACCATAATGTGAAGCCTGGTTTGCCTTTTAATACAAAAAGAATCCTCAAAGCTGGTATGATACAGGGGAATGGTTTGTGAGTTTCAGTTAAGTCCCAGTTAAATTCTCTTCCCTTCAGTGAAATATCAGCTTGATGACCACTGCTTGCCCAGTTCCTCGGATCTGACAGACCTCCATCTACTGTGATCCCACCAGACTGGGATGATTTAAACCGGTGCCGTGTATAAAAACCTGTGATCATAGCATGCTTCCCGGTTTCCTCTTGCAGCACTGCCTTATAAGGACCACACCTCCCAGGATGTAATGCTGGACACGCCCCTCTCCAGCACCAAAGGAAAATGTCCCACACAGTTGTCCAGGAATTTGTTTCTAGTTGGATACAGATGTATATTATTTAATAAGGGGGCAGTTTTTAAAAATTTTCAGATGGCCATAGACCTTAGGTTTTT
>NC_043712.1:22065598-22105000 GCF_006229205.1 Suricata suricatta | reverse complement strand
TTTATTTTTTGAGAGAGAGACAGAGAGACAGAATGTGAGTGGGGGAGGGGCAGAGAGGGAGACACAGAATCCAAAGCAGGCTCCAGGCTCTGAGCTGTCAGCACAAAACCCGCTGTGGGGCTCGAACCCATGAGCCACAAGATCGTAACCTGAGCTGAAGTTGGATGCTTAACCGAATGAGCCACCCAGGCGCCCCTACAAATTTTTAAAAAGTCATGTTTCAACCAGCATACTTATCCTGTTCCCAGTGACGTCATAGAGGTAGGCCAACGACTTTTTATTTTTAATAAAGTTTCGTTCACTTTGCAAAGTACACGGAGCTGGGAGTTCCTGGCAGCAGGCTCACTGCCTTAGTGTCATGGCCATTTTAAGTTTTCATTGTTTAGTTCTGTTTGTATCCTCTAGCCTTTATATTGTATTGGAAAACCGTCCTTGGAAGGGATGTTGGAAATATTTGAAAATTGGAACTCTAATCTTTTTATTTCTGTAAAAACTAGTGGCTCTCAGGGCCAGTTGGTTAAGCAACCAACTCTTGGTTTCAGCTCAGGCCATGATCTCACAGTTTATGAGTCTGAACCCTGCATCAGGCTCTGTGCTGGCAGCATGGAGCCTGCTTGAGATTCTCTCTCTCCCTCTCTCTCTGCCCTTCCCCTGCTCATGCTGTGTCTCTCTCAAAGTAAATAAATAAACTAAAACAAACAAACAAACAAATCAGTGGCTCTCAACATATGGTCCCTGGACCAAGTAGAAGGAGCATCACTAATGAACTAGTTAGAAATGTAAATTTTCAGGTCCATATTAGACCTGCAGACTTAAAATCTCTAAGGGTGGGGCCCTGCAATCTGCATTTTGAAGCCCTCCATGCTGACATTTGAGACTCAAAATTAGTCATACTCAATTTTTCTGGTTCCTTTTTAAAGAAAATTAATGTTTTATTTTATTTTTTAAGAGACAGGGACAGAGCACTAGCAGGGGAGGGGCAGAGAGAGGGAGACAAGAATCCAAAGGAGGCTCAGGCTCTGAGGTGTAGAGCCTGATGTGGGGCTCGAACCCACTAAGGCAAGATCATGTCCTGAGCCAAAGTCAGAAGAAGCTCAACTGACTGAGCCACCCAGATGCCTCCCTGTAACTTTTGAATCACCAGGGAAGGGGTGTAGAACTTAAAAAGAACACCATACAAGTTAAAGCAGAATATTGGAGTGGAGATCAGGCTTCAGTATTTTAAAATTGTTGATATAAATATGCAGATGATTCCAAAGTACAGCCAGAAAAACCTTCAAACTACAGGAAATGAAATATCATAATTCATAGAATGTCTATTTAGAGTTTCAAGGAACATAAGGCAGGACTTCACTATACAAAGGAGGAAACTAAGTTCCTAGATGAGATGTATTTCTACCCTATCATGAAGACCCGTTTATTAATATTGAACCTGGGACCAAGTCTTGCACTTTTTTGGAGATCCTAAAGGTACTAGTACAGTGTTTGTGTTGCTGGTGCTTAGAGTTAAATATTGATTACCTAAATTTTTTTTTTAAAGAGGGGGACACCTAGGTGGCTGGCACCTGGTTGAGCATCTGACTTTGGCTCAGGTTATGATCTCCTGGTTTGTGGGATCGAGCCCTGTATCAGACTCTGTGCTGACAGCTGGGAGCCTAGAGCCTGCTTTGGATTCTGTGTCTCCCTCTCTCTCTCTGCCCCTTCCCTACTCTCTCTTTCTCTCTCTGTCTCTTAAAAATAAACACTAAAAAAAAAAAAATTAGACTTAGGTATTGACTGGCTGAATGGAAGGAAACTCTCCATGAAGAGACAGTTATTTACTTTCTTTGCATACAGCGGACATATGGTTTTGCTGAAAACATTTCACTCCTCCATGCATAGAACCTATATCGGGTGTGAAAAAATATCAACATCTGTGGTTCTGATTACCTCCACAAGCAGATATGTCCACAGCTCCTCGTTTCACGGTGGAGGTGTTTTCTGGACATGAGAGGCAGCTCCGGGAACCAAACGCTGGCTGGTAGCTGCCCAGTGGACACGATTCACAAGTCTCAAGGCCGTTTAATGAGTAGGTGCCTTGTTTACACTGAGCTGGAGAGAAAAACAATATGGTTAAGAAGGACGATATTACACTATACAAAACTAGCGATGGGTAGGACAGGGTTTTCTGCATTTTAATTCATTCAGGACACAATGAGGGACACAGAGAACTACATACAGACTGTATTTTTAGACTGCTCCATGCTTCTCTGTACTGGTAAGTTTTAGACTGATTTCTGGTTACATTCGTTATTACCTAGCATAGCCACCTATAAAGTGCCAATAATGTTTTTAAAATTTTTTTAAATTTATTTTTGAGAGAAACAGAGAAAGAGAGAGACAGAGCGTGAGCAGGAGAGGGGCAGCGAGAGGGAGGGAGACACAGAATCAGAAGGTTTCAGGCTCCGAGCTGTCAGCACAGAGCCTGATGCTGAGCTAAAGCCGGATGCTCAACCGACTGAGCCACCCAGGTGTACGCCAACAAACGGCTTTTGAGTGAAGTTAGAAATCTCATCTCAGAAACACACTGGCCTAAGAACAAGTTGCACACAGGGGACCTGTCCGTGTATAAGTTCTCAGTTTGTACACTATTTCTGGAGTGACAGAAACAAAACTTTATTCGGCTAGAACCTCATAACTACACTGGCACCTTCTTTGCTCTGAGAACTGGCCCCCTTCTGCCCTCCTACCTACAGACCCCAGCTGAGGGCTGGCGGAGCAGAGAGCAAAAGCAGTCTTAGCATGAGGCCCGGAGAGATTAAGCAACTTTCTAAAACTCATAGCAGTGGTTTTGTGGTAACCCCCACGGGCACCATCCTTTTCTTCTGCCTCTGTCCTCCAGACATGCTCATTTTCAGCACTGCTAATGTTTTTAGCACTTCTAAATGGCTAGCACAACTCTCAAGTTTGTATCCGTCATTCAGCAACCACATCTGCATTTGCAACAGTGAGGGGCACACGTCTGAAATTCCTTCTTCTAGGCGTAACTTATTATAACTTTAACCATGAAAGAGAACACTCCCATCAGAAATGTTTACTGAGAATGACAATAAAATGTTTTGAAAACACTGAGATATTTTAGGAGCAAGAACACACGCATCTGTACCTACAGTTATTAATTTCCAAGTAAATGGAGAGTGGATTTCATTGTATCAAATATCATTCTAACATGACTGCTAAGTGTTAGGGAAATCCTTGCCACCAATTAATGTGAGATTCAATAAAAAAAAAAACTATTTGATAAATGTGGATTCGAACTTATTGACAGTAATGTTCGACTTAGAGCAATAAAATGTTCCAAAGGGGTAAAAATAGACTTTTTTTTTTTAAGTGAGGGAAACATTAAGATAGTAATTGAAAATTAAAAGAAAAAATACACTAATGAAACAGCTTGGGGCAAGGCTCTAATCCTATCTGCCATTCAGACTGGATAACTGGAGGTCAGATTCGGGCTTCCAGTCAGAATGTGCAGTGAGCCACTACCTTTGCATTCCGAACTGCTTCTAGAATGGGGGTACTCAGTGTAAGTCCCGGCCGGACAGAGTTTGCACTCAGGCTGCCCTTCTTCATCCTGATAGGATCCCCTGGAACAGCTTTCACAGACAGAATGCTTCAGAGAATAATAGGTTCCCAACGGGCAATTGACTGAAAAGAAAACAAACAGGAGACACTGACTACAGTAAACCAGAGAAATGGAACATATTTGGGTTCTTTTTTCCTAAGGCACGAAAATAATTAAGCATGCTTCCAAATACTATTGTTTATGTGTTAAATCTTACTGTCAGAGGTTTACCAGCAAGATAAGCCTTCCAGAAATGTATTCCTAGAAACCAACAGTAGATTCTTTTTTCGTTTAAGAAAATGCAACTTCTTACTGACCAAGCTTCAGGCTTACATGATAGGGGCTTTAACGGGTGGATTAAACCAGATTATCCTAGGAAACACAGAGCTAACAAAGAAAGCCTGCTGGAAGAAAAGGATAAAACAACACACATTTAGGTTAATTTGAGGCTTCAAGATCTGAAAAGCAGTTCCTTAGCTGTTGCTCTGAATGGGTCCCCTTGTGAAACTGACTGCTTGGCCATTACAGCATCATTTCTAGAAACAAAACATGGCAAAAGTTGTGTGAGTGAAGTAGACCCCCGTCTCTGCCTACAGGGATTGCTGTCTGCTGAAGGCAAGTCTGAGGCATCACCAGACTCCAGCGTTCCAAGGAAACATGCCAATCTTAGGACGTTTCTTCCTTGGAGGTTTGGTCTACTACTTGGCAGGCTTGAAATGACTCAGGATTTCTGAGACCACAGTGGAATGTTAAACCCACTAAAAGGCTGCTTACAAACTTAGTATTTGCATAGGGAGGATAATTGAAATTAGCACCTAGAGGATTGGGATGTTGAAGTATGAAAGAATTACCTGAGAACTCACTAAAACTTCAGATTCCAAGGCTCTGCCCCCAAAGTGTTGGAAAGTTCTTGGATAGGGCCTGAGTCAAGATGCATTCTGATAAGTACACTTCAGGGGATGCTGCTACAGGCAGTCTGAAGACCACACTGAGAAATGCAGAACACTGGTCAAGGTGATTTCTAATTTTTGCTCACAAGGTAGGGAGGAAAGAAGAGTGAGCTCAGAATGACCACTTTAATGTGCTTTTGCTGAGCTGAACTGATCACCCAGCTGAGCTCTGGAAAAAGCAATGAAAACTGCTGAGGAAGGTTTTCCATCCAGGAGGCAAGATCCCACGCCTACAGGGAGATGAACACTGGACTCATGTCATGTGATCCAGCTGAGTGTACAGAACCTGGTTAGAGGAGTTTCCACTATTTATAAACAATTGGCTTATTTGGGAAACAGGCTGGAATTGATCCAGACTGTGACAGTTTGGGTTAGAAGTTAAGAGGCTGGGGGTAAAGAGAATGAGGAGTGGCTGTTTAATGGTTATGGGGTCTTCTTTGGAGGTGATGAAAATACTTTGGTAGCGGCAATGGCTGAAGATCATTAATGTACTAAATACCACCTAACTGTACACTTTAAAATGGCTGATTGTCTGCCATGTGAACTTGGCATTGGCTACCTGGGTGGGAATCTTAGCTACACCAGTTACTCTCTTAATGGGTAAGACTTAGTAAGTGCCGAGCCTCTCTGGCTTCAGTTTTGTCATCCATAAAATGTGCTTCAAAATAATAGCACTTCACAGAATTGATAAGCAGAATTAAACACGAGAGGCGCTCAGCCAGCCTATGGAAGTGGTCCAAAAGTATTGGTTATTCTTATTGGAGACACTGTTGAATGATATGAACACTAAGGATCTGAGTCCCTTTCCCGAAATAGTTCTCTTGTCCTGAACAATAGTGGTTCCTTAGACTCCTGAGACGGAACAGTAGTAAGAACAATCACACAACAATAGCAAAATGTTTCGTTTCAGTGCCCGTGGATGGTTGTAACGTGGCTCTGTGCATCTCATCTGATGCACTATGAGCCGGGTATTTTGTACTGCAGGGAAAAGTCTTACCACACATCCGCCCTCTCAGCACGGAGCCTGGTCTGCAGAAAAGGAAAGCCTTTGCTGTCTCTAATGAATTGCTGTCGGCTACAAGCATTTCAGTTTCAAGCTGAAAGGAATTCATGGGCTCCTCATCAAGGATCCTTTTCAGTCGATTTGTAATGGTTTCCAAAGTCATAATGAGTCGTTGCTGATTTTCCAGTTCAAGGGTATCATTTCTTTCACTGGGTAATGGCACACTAGCTGAGATAAAAATGAGACGAAATAAAACATAACACGGCACACGTGGTGTTTCAGGAAACCGTTTGTAGTTAGTTCTCTTTACCAAGAAGAAATGGCATATTAAGGACCTTCCAGGAAAAACACACTCAAACTCAACCACTGTTTACTGAGCAACTAGTACATGGATAATATTAAGAACAATGCAATTTGTTTAAATCCTTCTCTTAAACGCTGGATCTAGTTTTTATTTTTTTTAAATGAAGTTCTTCCTTATACCATGTTAAATTTCTGCAAACTCTTGCTTTTTAAAAACATGCCTTAGTGTGTCATGTCAAAATGAGTACAAAGAAGGACACTTGTTGCTACAAGAATCATTAAAATTCACCTGTGATATTAAACTGAAAAAAGATGACAAAACATAGGTGACTGTGTTCTCCCTAATTTTTGGTTCCAGGATTATTTCCTGAGAATGACAAATGGAAAACTTGCAAAATAGGTTTCCAATCAAGACTTTCCCATAAAACTGGTTTTTCAGATAGACAGTCTATCCTTACCTGTGATGTTAAAAACTAACTTTATTTTGTGGTTAGATAACGGGGCACTTCTTTTTATTCGTGAAGATCTGGTTTTGCTGGCACCTGAGGGTGTTTCTTGCACCGAGTCCAAGAAATCATCGTAAGAGTAATCCAGCCTATTAGCCGCACCCCATCCACCAGGTCCTAGACAGTTGGGACAGAGAAACAAAATTCTACAGTTGTCTCTTTATCAGCATTTAGAAGTTAATGTTAAGCCACAAGTCAAATCGCACTCGATTATTTCTTAAATTGTGCATGATGAACTGCATACGGGGATTCTTCTAGAACCTGATAGTTTTCGTCTATAATCTTATAAATTTTAAGCACATCATATTAAATTTAGATTACCGACGAATTACACCAAAGAGGAGAAAGAAAAGTCTCAATGGAGCTACCCATGCCTTTAAGCCATTTTACCTGAGTTAACAGTTAATTACCTTAGCTTTAGAGGTAAATAGGACGTGGGTGCAGAATTTCAATCAATTCACATTTCCCTTCAGGGTTTGTTCCATTCTTTCTTAAAAATTTTAATATCAGCTTTATGAACTGAATGCACATGAACAGGTTTCCTTTTGTGAGGATTATTCAAGACATCTGCATCATATTTTTAAGATGGGGTCAGTTTCTGAAGGAGCATGTAAGTGAAATGTGAGGTACCACGCTGGGGAATGTTGGATATGCGAGGTTCTTCAGATGCCCCGCACGGATCCGGATGGTAGCTCCTGGATGGATGATGTGAGGGTGTACAGGCCCCATCAAGTTACTTTCATCTCTCTGAACCTCAGTTTCTCCATTGATAAATTTAGATCACTATTCTTACCTCACAGGTCTGGGGGATAACTGAGAACAATATACATAAACCAACTAGCTCAGTATTTGACTCACTCTAAAACCCCAGTAAATGATACTAATATTGGTCTGAGTATATTGTTGTTGCTTGGTTATTTGTTTTATATATCAAATTATATTTATACAGGCCTGTCCATGTAAGTAGGCAGCTTAAAAATTTTAAATAAGATTTAAAATAGATTTTTAAATAAAATAAGCTGTTTAAAATTTTTAATGTTTGGGGCCATTAAATTTGCCTCGGATAAATAATTTTGTAAATAATTACATTTTTCACTTAAATGTTATTCCCACAAGTATTATGTAGCCATTATAGAAAAACAGATGAGTAAAGACCAAAAATATGTTTAAATTATCTATAATTCCACCACACAGAAATAACAACTATAACATTTTAGGCAAGATTTTCTTCTATGAATATATAAACCCACACGTACACATTTTTGCATATGTAGATATGTGTAACATTGGAATAGAGATAAACACAAAGGATTATATTATGTGTATATTATATAGTAATCTTTTTAAATTTTATCAATGGCATATTATGGCATTTCTGTGTCAAATGTTTTCATAATATTCTCTTCTATGTCTATACTAAAATATAACCAGGTTTCTGTTTTCAGACTTTTAGGTTATTTTAAAGTTTTGGACATCCTTGTGCATATAGGATTTCATAAAGTGTAAGGCACCATTATTGAGAAGACACATTCCAATTTCAGAGATGTCCACAAGAAAAATGTGTACCTTAGAATTGATAGTATGGAGTACATTTTGCACACTGGAATGATTTTGATCTTGAGAAATATTCTTAGAGGGAGAATTTCTGGGTTTGAGTATTTTTAATCCTTTTGACACATATTGTCAATTGCCCTCCAATTTCTCCTCTGCAATCAATATATGAGTATGCTTTTTTTTCCCTTATGCCCTTGCCAACTTTGGGTGTTTCTATTCTTACTTCAGTTTGTTAACCTGACAGGTTGAAAATGGCATTTCATTTTAGTTTTCATTTGAATTATATTATTATTATTGTTTGCATTTTAATATATCCATATATAAATAAAATATAAATAAAATAATACAATATATGTAAATAATATATAAAAAATATTTTTCATGCATTATGACTCATCAAGGTTGTTAGACATATTATGCTAATCTTGGGGCACCTGGGTGGCTCAATTGGTTAAAAGTCCAACTTTGGCTCGTGTCATGATCTCTCAGCCTATGAGTTTGAGCCCCACATGGGGCTCTGTGCTGACAGCTCAGAGCCTGGAGCTGCTTAAGATTCTGTGTCTCCCTCTCTCTGCCCCTCCTCGACTCGTGCTCTGTCTCTCTGTCTCTTTATCTCTCTCTCTCAAAATTAAAACATTTTTTATTTTATGTTATTTTTTTAAAAAATAAATATTATGCTAATTTTGGGACTCTCCATTGTAAGGGCATTCAAGGAGGAAGGCTTATCTCTTAGGATCAGTGGTACCATCTGTCCATGTCTGAATCTAGAGAACCATTATTTTGACCCTCACTGGATGACAAACATTGCCCATCTCAAAGTCTTCTGATGGCAAGCGGCTCTCTCTATGTGTGTCCCTAAACCCTCAATAATCTACTTCGATAATCTGGGAAGGGAAGCCTGGGTCCCGTGTGACAGAAGAGGCACTGTTAGTCTAGTCATGCTGCTCCCAGGGCCACTTCATGCTTTTCTACCTAAAACTTTAATGTCTGCTAAGAAATTTTACATAATAGCTAAAATGGAGAAAAACCCAAAGTCTACCGAGAGGAAATTGTTTACATAAGTTACAGCAATTGACTGATTAAATAACATGTGGCTGCTGAAACTGAAGTATAATATTTAATGAAAGAAAAATGTCCTCAATAAAATGTTAACTAAGAATTCAGGTTAATAAAATAAGATGGGCATATATATACACACATACAGTTACATGTATAGATATATTAATATGTTATATATATACATATATTAGTATATTAATGAATTATTTACGGGATTATTTATGTGAAGTATCTTTATTTCATTCTTTGGCTTTTAGCATTTTTCAAATTTTTGCAATAAATATGTATGCAAAATAATATTTCTTTAAAAATTTTAAATATTTTATTTATTTTTGAGAGAGAGAGAGAGAGACAGAGTGTGTGTGGGGGAGGTTAAGAGAGAGGGGGACACACACAATCAAAAGCAGGCTCCAGACTCTAAGCTGTCAGCATAGAGCTTGATGCGGGGCTCAAACCCACGAACTGTGAGATCATGACCTGAGCTGAAGTCAGCCACTTAACCGACTGAGCCACCCAGGCGCCCCACAAAATAATATTTCTAAAATTGAAAAAGTATAAGCAAAGGTCAATATCACTCTAAATGTTAAGTCACTAAAAATATTCTACATCTGGTTAGTGTGAGAAACAAAAAGGTTGTCTGCTGTAAGGTCCATTAATATTGTCTCAGATAACCTAAGGGCTTTATTTGTATATATACTTATACCTTTTATCCTGAGAGTGGCCCTATAAGTTCAGTATTCTTATATATCCATTTTACAGATGAGAAACTAAGGCACAGAGCACAAACTTGCTCAAGACCACAGAGCTCATAGGTGGTAGAGACAGAAACGGGATGTAAGAAGTTGGTGTTAAAGTCCATGGTACTTAACCACGACACAATTTTGTTATCACTATTATTTTTAAAAACATTTTTCTGGAAGTGTCTGCCAGTTTTATAACAATGCAATAAAAATCAGAAATATAATCACTGGAAAGGTTGATGGTTTTGTTAATGAAAGAGCCAAGAGTAACTACTAAAATCTCCCAGAAATATTAAGGCAGTAAGTGAAATGGCCAGATACACCAGCAAAAAAATCCCATACCGGACTTCTGAATAACCTTAATAAAAATGTTAAGAGATGACATGAAGAAAATATCAAAATTCAACCAGAAGGTGTGTCAGACTTGAATAGATTGCATCTTAACATATTCTGGGTGAGGAATCTGAATATTTTATGTGTGAAATTGTTTTAAATGCATGGCCTAATTGCAATTTTAACTGAATGCCATATAAAACCTGCTTTAGTACTATTCTAAGATATCATATAAATATTAAACTTTCATAAGCATAATGTGACTTATTCTTTTTATCACTTCAAGAGCTTTGTGGCTTAAAGAAAGTTAATTTTTCTGATTTGCCCCACTCTTTCGAAATTATTTTATTTTGCACATCCGTCTTGCAAACTACTGACACTATATAATTACCAATTGCAAAGCCATTTTCATAGTCATAATTATATTCGAGGCAATATTTCTTGGTCAGGTCCTCCAATCTGCAGTCAATGTCGTCAGCATCACTACAAAAAGATGGAACCTGCAAACAAAAATTGAAGACCATAAAATGTAAATCACCACATGCTCTGGATAAATAAGCCCTTCTTTCTTCCCACCTTCACATTTCTATCCACAGGAGGGAGGAGAGGGCTAGAGGCCTGCATGTTCCTGGACAGACTCCTGGTCCTCCCCCGTGCCCTGCCCCTTACGGCCTCCATTAGTTTCACACCTTTTTTCTCTGTTTATGTCACTGATCCCCAGAAGCCCAGAACTCCTGGCATATCTCTTGTCTTAGATCTTTTACCCCATATGGCGCTTTAGATCCCTTTCCTCTGACTCTATGTCCCACCCATCTCCAAGTCCTCAGAACCTTCCTCCGCCCTCTGGAACTCACAGCCAGTAATCAGTAAACCTCCTATTATTTTTTTCATCTCCTTTCTTTCTGTTCCCTTTTCCTTTTCTCTCAGTGACCTCTCACTTTCCAGTTTTCTCAAAAAGGATCATGCTTTTGCCCTTTCTCGGAGCCTCACAGTCCTGAAGCTCATGGCCTCTCCATGTGTCCGCTACCAACAGCCTTTCCCCATTCTGCATGACCCCTTCCTTCCAAGAACATCCAGTAACTCCCTGCTATAATTCTTGGTGATTTCTGTGTCCATCCAGCCAATTCTTCCTTCACCTTGACTTCTCACTTCCTTTTCCTCTCTCTCCGCCAATCTTCCAGCCTCACTTTATCACCTGTCTCATGGCCGTACCCTCAGACCTCATCATTACCAGTAACCACACCCTCTCCTCCTCTTGCAATTCTTTGACTTCATCAGATTTATAGTCCATTGATCCCTCTATCTCTGCACTGTCTCTCAGCCTGATGTCTCTGCACCTCCTTATTATGACTTACTTACGAACTACTCCTTCACATGTATGCTTCTTTAACTGTTTGCCTGAGGAAGCCTTAACCCTAAACGGACTGCTCTGCTTTGTCCACCCATGCACCCACCCACATGGTTAATTACAGCTTGAGAGAAAACACAAGTTGCTTCCGGCCAATCCTAGCACCTTTCTTTAGCACATTCGTTTGTGCTTTCCTAGAAAATTATTTGATACCATCATCTCTCTTTCCAAACCTCAACAACTCCTTCCCATCCTTATTCGCTCAGCGGATCACTCTGCATCTTCTTTTCACTGAGGAAGTAGAAGCCATCAGAAAAGGTCTTTTGACACACTTCCACCCACGTATACCCACTCGTGCATCCGTGTTCCAGTGTACTCTGCCTCCTTCACTCCCTTTCTTCTCTCACACTGCACATCAAATCTACTACCACCAAGTCCACTCTTAGACTCTAACCAAAATCCAAGCTGCCTTCTCTTTTAGGGATACAAATATGTATAGAACACATTTCCTGCCTTTGAGCCGCCCAACGCAAGTTAAATAACATTGTTTTGCTTTCCTGTAAACATTGAAAGAATCCTAAACAAAAATGCATGAAAAAGAAAGCCCTTTCAATGTTCAATTATCCCATCATAACATAAATACAGCCTACAATGGCATTTTTGTCATACTTTAAATAACAAAGCAGACATTTTCAAACCACACGGACCCCCGTGCTTCTCTGGCTTTCTGACTCAGAGTGTTTTACAAAGTTCAAAATGTCTTAATAAAGATTCTCTTATAATTCATTCCAGACGTCCAAAACCTATGACCAATTCTAAACGGGAGGACCAAGTTTGGATTACAAATCATCAGGACAAGGAACTCCAGCGGCAGGTTACCCTGGGAGGCGACAAAAAAGCTCAACGGTATCCTTTAAAATCTGACAAACAATTCCACCGACATACCATTTTCCCCAGGGTAATCTCAAATGCTTCGGAAAACTTCTTCAACAGATCTGTATCATCACAACGAGTGGCTTTGTACAGCATCTCAAAGGACTTGAACCCATGATTTGCAAAACGTTTTACTGGAAAATGTTAGAGAAAACCGCTTCACTTAGCTAGTGTTCCAACACAAAGATTTAATTGTCTTTGGAATAACTTTAACTTAGTATTTTAATTCTAAAACGATTTGTGGGACCATTAGAAAAACAAGGGATGACAGTTAAGAAAAGTTTCTAGGCATTAATTGATCATAGTAAACCACGAGCCAAGCAGCACTGGACCCAGTTACTAACCCAGTGATTAGTTTGCTGTGATACAGTATTCTTTAGCTTACAACCACATTTAAAAAATGAGTATTTAAGGGAAAAAGAGATGTAAAATTTTTTAAATTATATTTCTGGGAATTTTTGAAATATTCTGCTGGGGTCAAATATATTTCTTATGTTTATATAAGTATGTATATGTTTATATAAATTTATATGTTTATAAAAATTTGTTGATAAATATGAATCATATCTGTTTATGTTACATTTTTAACCAATAGACATTGAAATTTTTCTAAATATTATGTGCAATCATATTCCTTGAAAGTGTAATTTCCACAGAGAACTTCTCCTTGGATCAGAAGTGTGCATGATTAGACTTAGTATGATGTCCCAAAATATTCAGAGACAATGCCTCTTAATAGCATCAGTACTAAAATCCTACTGTCTAAATCTGTGATAGAGGTGAATGATATTGCTTCTAATTACTTCCCTCATTTGGGGAGAAAAATAACTCAAGTAAGCTTTACCCTTTTTCCAAGATACTGGCATTTAAACTCCATCTATGGTACTGGATCAAATATTAATTCCAAAGAATATTTATTTACACTCAACAAAGATATTGGTTGCTTTCATAACAACACACATATTTAAGATTCTAGAATAGCTCTAAATCTAAATCAGATCTAAAGAGAATGTGACTGATCTTTCATTCCGTCACACATGCTGGATCTTACTTTAAATATAAGCTCTTCTGCAGACTATAAGATTATACTTTAAGTTCAAGTTTATAGATCAAGACCAACATGTCTCTTCAGATATTTCTGGGAAATAACAATAAGAGGGCCAGGATGGTTTTGCTTTAAACTGAATCTTGTCCTGCAGCAATTCAACCAATAACCAGTCTCTGAGGGGGCTAACATTTTAAATCAAGGGATGAACATTTCTCTTATCCACAGACATTTCAAACATATGACACCATTTTTTCCTAATCCCTATTATAAGGCAGTTTTCCTCTTTTCAGTGGTCAGAAATGTACACACACCCTGAGGAGCCTGGGTGGCTCAGTTGGTTAAGTGTCCAACCCATGATTTCGGTTCACAGCTCATGAGATGGAGCCTCGTGTTAGGCTCTGTGCTGACAGCATGGAGCCTGCTTGGGATTCTCTGTCTCCCTCTCTCTCTCTGCATTTCTCTTTCTCTTTCTTTCTCAAAATGAATAAACATTAAAAAAATGTACACACACCCAAATACATACTCACATATATGAAAGTAATCCAGAATAAACATTAAAACTTACTAGCACAGTCTGGCCATTCAATGGAATATGGCGGCCTCCATATACCATCTTCATAAGCACAGTAATAATTCTCAGTAGATCCTTCTGTGAAATCATAGCCCTCCAAGCATCTTAATGTGCAGTTAACTCCAGCGCTATCTTTAGTGCATATAAAATCCCCATTGATTGGTGTGAATGGAACTTCACAGGGAGAACCTGTGTAAAAAATTATACGTTTATATACAGTAGTATAAACAATATAAATTAAATTCCATGAATCTAAAGTGACTTTTGAAAAGGACTCCTCCGGTCCACCGCTATTTCTAGAAATACTTTCACCATAAATCCTTACTGTGGGAATGGGACAACGTACCCTTCCTGGTTACTAGGTGGACAAGCTGAAAAGCTGTACCTATGTGGAATTAGAGGCTGTGCAAAGCTTATGAAATGCTAAGAGTTATTTTTGATTTGGGGTCGCTATTTGTGGCATTCCTTTAATAAGAGTGAAAACTAGATCACGTTATGTAGCAAATATATTTTCAGAAACTGTCTCTTCAGTTATTTAAAGTAGAATTATAACCATAATATTTTGTACCTTTAGTGAAAATGTTAATGAAGCATTAATTAAAGACTATCTTGGAAATGGTGCCTGGGTGGCTCAGTCGCCTAAGTGTGTGACTCTTGGGTTTGCCACAGGTCACGTGATCTCATGCTTTCCTGACTTTGAGCCCCGCCTTGGGCTCTGCAACGGCAGCACCGAGCTTGCTTGGAATTCTCTCTCTCTTCCTTTCTCTCTCCCTTGCTCTTTGCCCCTCCCTACTCACACTGTTTCCCTCCAAATAAACAAGCATTCAAAAAATAAATTAAAAAAGACTACCTGGAAGAAAATATTTCTATTTATCATGAGGTGAAGCAATAATTATCAGAAATGTAAATAAGTCAGTGTTCTAAACTTACAAATCTACTGCCCCCAGTCTACTTTCTTTCATAAAATACAGCAATTACATATAACAAACGTCAACTAGACTTTTCGAGATTTATGAAGAGCATACCTTTGATGACAATGTGGATCTCGCATGTTCTGTTATTGCCCGAGGGGTCAGTGGCCGTATACCGCACTACGGTCTCCCCGTGAGGGAAAAGGTCCCCTGGCGTATGGCTTCTGGTGATGATCAATGCAGCCCCTAGAGAGGAAAGAAGGGATCTAGTTTTGGGGTCACTGATCTGCAGTCACTTTACTTGTTACTTTACTTGATTTGAATGGTCACTTTCTATTTATACAAACCAGCTGGGCACTCAATTTATGTTGATTTGGCCACTAGTGAAAAACCAAAGATGGTATACTATAATATGGAAGTAGTGGACTCAAAGCCTCACTAGATTAAGGCATTCCTGCTGAATAAGTGATTTTCCTTGAATTCATCAGTCTGTTTGAACACTGGAAACTTAATTAAAAAATATATTTAATTTGCACCTTTTATTACTGTTTACTGGGCTTTAGTGAAATCTTTAACATGTAATTCAGTTGTATTTGCTCATTTTTTTCTGCTCTCCTATGAACGTTTATCATTTTGGGGGCATATGTTTAAGAAATGAGTATGAATACACACAACTGCATTAAAGATACAAATAAAATGCATAGTTTATGCCTTCAGGTCAATAGAAGCTTAGAGATTCAATGAATTTATTAGAAATTTTCTAGTCCAACGAGTACAGGTTTAATAAATGTCCACTGAATATGAATACTGAATGGAGGGAACCCAAAGAATAGGTTAATAATACTAAATGACATGTAATTACCCAGGCATTAAAACACATTATCTTATGTGATTATTCATACCACTTAGACAAGATATAACTTGCTTTTCATTTCTTTTATCCTTTCAAAAGCTCTTAAGGGGCACCTGGGTGTCTCGGTCACATAAGCGTCCAACTTCAGCTCAGGTCATGATCTCATGGTTCAGGAGTTCCAGCCCTGCATGGAGCTGTCTGCTATCAGCACAGAGCCCGCTTTGATCGGATCCTCTGGCCCCCCTCTCTCTGCCCCTCCCCCACTCAAGTGCACGCTTTCTCTCACTCTCTCTCAAAAATAAACATTTTAAAAAAGGCTTTTAAAAATGAAATAAAATTCAGTGTTCCCATGCCGACCGCAAAATCCCCGCGCTCGCACCTGAGTTGTCGGAGAACTGAGGCTCATCCCAGGTCGCAGCACGCTCCTTCTCCGAGACCTGCATGGGGGGCGGGGACCTGCACCAGTCTATGCTGGGCGGTTCTGCATCTACAACACAGGAAAGCGGAGAAAGAGGTCACAGGAGAGAGACCTGGTGCCTAAAACCACCTGTGCACGGTGGTGTCAAAGGCAGTTGTGGATGCGGTGGACACTGCACCCACAGTAGTTGAGCTAATGGACCAGGAAGTGAAGAGATCCTTCCAGAGAAGTGGAAGGAGCAAAATGGCCAGACCTAAGAGTCCGCAAATGTAAGGGACTTATCCAGTTCCTTAAGCTAGAAAACTGCAACTGCAGGCATCCGGACCAGGGCGTTTCTATCCGTGATATAAGAAAACAGACATTCGGATATTAAATGAGCTGTATCTGTGAGAATAAAGAGATTTCTGTCTTATACTAAGTCTTATGAATAAATTCCATTTTCCTCTTTTTCCTCATGCTTGTCATTTCATTAGCGTAATGCCTCTGGTTGACTACTTTCCTAGACTGTAAAGTCTTGGGACCGGTGACAAAGTCTCTCCTCCTCACAGTTAGGTTTCCATTGCATAGCATAGCACCTGGCCCGTCACACATGCTCAGAAAAACTTGCTGAACAAAGGAAAAAGTGAAAAAATGCTGAGTGGAGGTCTGTGGGCTTGAGGAGTGACCCAATCAGGTCGATTTACAGTTACACTGATGAATCTGGCAGTATTTACTATTTTCCCAACAGACATTGCAAATAGGTTCTTTCCAGGATTTTCTACACTAACCTGATTCTAGACAAACATTTTAAAGTTGAATTTCAGGTACAAGAGAGCACTAAGACTCTGTCAATTACTGTCAAAAGAACGGGAGTTACTAGCAGACACACTGTCTGCATAGAAGAGAGAGAAAGCCTATTTCAAAGCAAGTGAGGCAGTATTCCCTGGACTGCTAAGCCAAAGCCTTCCTGCTTCCTCTCTTTATCAGTAAGACACCCACACCCTGTCATCTGAGGAAACACGAAAGTGTAGGCTTTAGAATATTGTCTCTGTCTTTCTCTCTCTCTCCCCTCCTTCTCTCCTCATCTCCCTCTCTCTCACCTTCTCCCACTTCCTCTTCTTTCCCATGTCACCTCTCTCTGTCGTAATCTGAAAACCCAGCTAGTGTCTAGCTGTATTTGCTCATACAACTAGATATAATTTGCTTTTCATTTCTTTTATCCTTTCAAAAGCTCTTAAGGGGCACCTGGGTGTCTCAGTCACATAAGCGTCCAACTTCAGCTCAGGTCATGATCTCATATTTTACATTTCGCTGTGCTCTTTACTGTGAAACATTAAAACTTGGCAAATGTTTGAGTTGCCTGGGTGGCTCAGCCAGTTAAGCCAATGACTGTGGCTCCAGGCATGAGCTCACTGTTTGTGGGTTCAAGCCCCCTGTCCAGCTCTGTGCTGACAGCTTGAAACCTGGAGCTTGCTTGGATTCTGTGTCTCCTTCTCTCTCTGCATCTCCCCAACTTTTGCTCTGTTTTTTTCTCTCTCTTTCTCAAAAATAAATAAACATTAAAAAATTAAAAAAAAAAACTCGGCAAATGCTTGACCCACAATGCCATGTTTAAGTTCACAACACCATAAAAAACAAATCCAGCATCTTTTTCACATGACTGGCAAAGCTCATGCTTAAAACAAGTGAAAAAGCATTTAAAAAACCTAAGCACTCTGAAAAGAGTTACATGGATTTTTACTTGAGCCTCTTTCTATGCACTTTTACCAAAACCTATCATTTCTAGAGTAAGGAACCAGTCTGATATACATTAGTTATTTCAAAAAGTTATTTAAAATTCTTAAAATATAAAATGAACTTAATGTATTGAATTTTTAAACAAACATATTAACATACATGAGGCGAATATACTAAATGTCAATATGTTTACATAGAACTTAATGTGAGTCAGGCACTAGTTCAAGTGGTCTATGTATTTTAACTAATTAAAAACCTCACAATAACCCTATGATGTAATATGCTAATTGATTCTATTTTTGGATGAAGCAGATTGGGTTCAGAGTCTGTGCCCTTGACCATTATAGACTGCTACATATCCTATTTCTCCATGTATTACATCTTGGTGGTGGGTATCTGGTATCTACTGAATATCTACTAAATGAGCTGAAAGCACATAGACCAATTGGAAGAGAAAGAAGTAAAGCAGCTCCCCACCCAAAATAAGGACTGATCTACAGTAGTGGTTGTGGGAGTGAAGAGACTAGGGCAGACCTCAGAAACAATAAGTAGATGAAACCAGAAGAACTTGACAACTAATTGAATGCTGGTGATGGAAGGGGAGGAGTCAAGGATGACTTCCAGGTTTCTGCACGGGAGGGAGGAGGTTGGTTGTGCCATTCTGAGCTAAGAAATATACTAGGTTTGGGTGAGTCTGAAATGCCAGTAACACATTTACATGGGATTGTTGAATAAGCAGTTCTATGTATTGGTTTGAACTTCAGAGAATAGATCTGAGCTTGAGAGAGAAATCTGGAAGTTGTCAGTTAACGAAATCACCAGGAAAACTAGAGAGAGAAAAAGAGAAAAGGGCTAACGCTGGAACCCTGGGGATGATCCACATCTGAGAGTCAGTCTGAGGAAGAGAAGCCATGTAGGACAGGGATAAAGAAGGAGAAATGAGAAAAATGAATTGTGGAACCAAGACAGACTGGTATCAGATAAGTTAGGGAAGGAGACAGCGTTGATAAGGAGACTGTGGTTAATAATGTAAAATCTAAGGAAAGATTATGTAATATAAGAATGAAAAAGTGTGCAGTAGAGGTAACTCTAGAGACCACTGGGTGTCTCAGATGAAAGTAGTTTGTGTGTGAGTAAAGGGGATGAGAGTGACTTGAGTAACTTTGAATACAAATGGCTGTTGAGACAAAAGAGATGACAATTACTGGGAACTTTTCAAAAGGCTCATATTGGAAGAAATGGGGGGGGGGAGGCAGTGACATTTAAAGAGTATGTAGGTTTCAAAGAAGGAGTGGCCTGAGCAGGTTTGAATGCCAGCGGGGAGAATGTGGGGGGGGAGGGGAGGGAGCTGTTGAAGATAAGGGAGAAGCCAAGCCCTTGGGGTACTGGTTATTTTCACAATCCTGCTCAAGTAATTCTGTGACTTACCAATAACCTTGACGTGGAAAGTGCAGCTGGCTTGGTTGCTGGATAGGTCAACTGCTGTATATGTGATCGCAACATCTCCGATTGGGAAAAGGTAAGGTGGGGTGAAAGCTGGATGGACACGGATTGACACCTTTCAGAGATAAATAAATATTTTTGAAGGTTAAGGTTAATGTCGATAGTATATGTATTCTTCTTATATTTAAATATTAGGGAAAATTAAATTTAAAATGACAATATTTCATATATATAGTGAATTGGAAAAAAAAATCAGGCACAGCCTTTTAGTGTGTTTCTTTCCAGACTATTCTGTTTGCATAGTTTGTGCAGTTGACATACATATGGAATATTATTCTTTGTTTTTTAAACATAATATCTTAAAATACTCTTTATTCGGGTGTTAAAGTCGGTTAAGCATTCAACTTCGGCTCAGATCATGATCTCACAGTCCATGGCCTCAAAGCCCCCTGTCAGGCTCCATGCTGACAGCTCAGAGCCTGGAGCCTGCTTCGAATTCTGTGTCTCCCTCTCTCTCTGTCCCTCCCCTGCTCGTTCTCTGTCTCTGTCTCTCAAAATAAAGACATAAAAAAAATTTAAAAACACTCTTTATTCTGTTACATAGTCTTTAGAATTTAGGATTACTTTAAATGTCTCTGTAATTTCCTATAGAACAAATAGATGGTGATTTTTAAAAAATCTATTGAAGGACATTTAAATTGATCTAAAATTTATATTGCAAACAGTACTGGTGTGAACAGTTTTGTACAGGTAATTCTAAAATATTTTTATTATGTCTTTATAATAAATTTCTAGAACAGAATTACTAACCTCGAAGTCACTAACAATGTATTGATAGATAATACAAAATTTCTTTCCCAAAACATGCTAGTACTTTGAATTCCCATTTGTCAGTATTTGACAGTCAGTGTGAAAGTTCCCACTCTAAGTCTCTGACTTTTATTACCTACCATTACTTTCTGGTGACTCAAAAATATGACACCTGGTCATTGTTTTAATTCACAGTTTCTTAATGCCTTATACTGATTAAATTCTCATACATTTGCATGATATGGAAATATGGATATATTCATTCCTTTTTTTTTAGAGTTTATTTATTTATTTTGAGAAAGAAAGAGAGACTGAGAGACAGCAGTGCACACATTTAGGCAGGGCAAGGGTGGAGAGGGAGGGAGAGAGAATCCCAAGCCGGCTCTGTGCTGTCAGCACTGAGCTCTATGCGGGCCACTAACCCAGCAACCACAGGACCATGACCTGAGCCAAAATTAAGAGCAGGATGTTTAACCTACTAAGACACCCAAGCACCCCATTCATTTCTTTTTGAATTATATGCTTGCCTTCTTAGTCCATTTGAAAATTATGTTACAAAAATACATTTACATTAACACGTTAGGTGATACATATTCTAACCTTTGACGTTTGAAGCATTTTTTTCTCCAGTTTGCTATTTGTCTTTAATTTAGAAAATTTTTAGAATACAAATTTAGAAATACTTCTGTAGTAAAATACACTTGTCTTTTCAATTGTGCTTTTAAAAATATTTCAACACACAGATGCCATATTTAGCGTGAATTCTCATTGGATCCTGAAATATGTCCCTGTCCTCTTCCCAGGGCTTGATGCTGATCATGATGAAGGTAACAACCGTGCATGCTTTCGTGGGCCTTTTAATGAGAAGCAGAAACCACACATGATGGACTGATCACTCAACACATATACCAGCTGCGGTACATTTAGGCCTGGATGTCACATTTGCACTTTTAAATTCACATTTAAAAGATACCTTGTCTTTCATTACCTAATATACCATATGATCTCATTTAATACAGAATCTAAGAAAACAAAACAACCTCATAGATACAGAGGGCAAATGGTGGCTGTCAGAGGTGGGGTGGGGGTAGGGGTGAGGGTGGTGAAATGGCAAAGGGATCAAAAGGTACAAACTTCCATTTATAAAATAGAGAAACCTGCTAGATGTGTGATGGGTATTAAGGAGGGTGCTCGTGCCTGGGTGGCACAGCTGGTTAAACATCTGACTTCAGCTCAGGTCATGATCTCATGGTTCCTGAGTTCAAGCTCTGCTTTGGGTAAGCCCCACTTCTTTCTCTCCCTCTCTCTGCCCCTTGTGGGATTTCTGTCTCTCTCTCTCTCTCTTTCTCTCTCTCTCTCTCTCTCTCTCTCTCTCTCTCTCTCTCTCTCTCTCTCTTCTCTCTGCCCTTGGCTCACTTGCACCCTCTCTCTTGGAAAAAAAAAAGGAGGGCACTTATTATGATGAGCACTGGGTATTGTATATAATTGATGAATCACTAAATTCTACTTCTGAAACCAATACTGCAGTTAACAGGAATTTAAATAAAATTTGAAAACAAAAATAAATAAATAAATAAAAATAAATAACATAAAATAAATAAAAACTAAAAAAATAAGGGTGCCTGGTTGGCTTAGTTGGTTAGGCATTCGACTCTTGACTTCCGCTCACGGTTTGTGGGTTCGAGCCCCACATCAGGCTCTGTCCTGACAGTGCGGAGCCTGCTTGGCATTCCCTGTCACCCCCCTCTACTCAAAAATAAATAAATAAACATTAAAAAAATATTTTTTAAAAATCCCTCCAAAAAGGAAGCCGGTTTTACACAACACACACATGCACACCCACACACACACATAATTGATCAATCGATCCTGGGAATGTAATGTACAGCATGGTGACTATAGTTCATTCTTTTTAAAGTTTCCTTGATTATAAGTATTTTCATCATGATTATCAGAACAGTGTGTGTGTGTGTGTGTTGTGGGCCCTGCCCCAACATAGACTGGCTGGCGTGATTTGTACATACTTACAGGCAGCTGTGAAAACAACGCACCATCAAGTATCTTCGTGTATATGAATACTAACAGTACAGGTTCAAGGGGAGTTAAATGCTAAATTAATTCCTTTTCCATCTGATGGATAATTATCTCAAGTTACTGTATATATAATATTAAAATATTATATTCTGAATAAAATACTGTGTTGGAAAAAGCTGAGTTAATGACACTGAAATCTCCCTCACCTTGGCCAATATGCAATCATTTGGGCCTCACAATTTAAAAGATATGTTCATAAATAGGAGTTAAGATCGTTTCCATATCTTCTTTTTCTTAAAAGATCATTGGAGCCTAGTAAAAGGCAAAGAATTCTTAGTCAAGTAATCTTAGTGGATACATAATACAGGTCCATGGAATAAAAGTTTCCATTTTAGAGATTGTTTTCTGATTTCTAGTTAAAAATTCAAGGCTAATCATTCTTTTATCCAATGGAGTATTACTATTTACGAGTAGAGTTTTTACAGAAAGTACGATCACGAGGGTATTAGTAAATCTTCAATATCACACATATTTGCCGTGCAATTTAGAACCCATTTGACAAGGATGCAAATATTTGCACAAACCTTACCTTTTCCCCGGAGTTGTCTTTAGCTGTGGGGATTTGCCAGGTGATGTTGGCAGAGTCTTGCTGTTCCTGAGTCTTCGCCTCAATGTCCTTGGGACAGCTGATCTGAGGAGCCTCCACATCTGACTCAGAAAATGCACAAACCAATGAATAGATTGATATGTAATTCTAAGTCATTTAAGAAAGAGGTAAAAATATATGAATACTCTGTGACTCATTTTTTTGGTTTGTTTTGAGAGAGGAGAGAGCGAGAGTGGCGGAGGGGCAGAGATAGAGAGAGAGAGAGAGAGAGGGAGAGAGAGAAACCAAAGCAGGCTCCGGACTGTCAGCATAGAGCCCAAAGCGGGCTAGATCTCACAACCTATGAGATCATGACCTTAGCCAAAACCAGGAGTCAGTCCCTCAACCAACTGAGCCCTCCAGGCAGCATGACTCATTTTCTACGTCCCATTTCCAGATTGGTTTGGAATGTACAACTGCCTTCAGCACGGCTTATGAGGCCCTTCCTGAACTGGAGCCTGCTGACCTCTTAGCTCCTTCATGTCTTGTGGTTCCCCTCCTGGAACACACTCTCCACACTGGACAGTCTCATTCTCATGGAAACCCCGTGGTCTCTCCTGCACCTGGGCCTTTGCCCGCCTTCTCCTGTGTGCCCGAGTCAGGGCCCTCTTCCTGCTTTACCTAGACAACTCCTACTTGTCTTTTAACTGACAGATGAGACACAAGCGCCTCAGGAAGTGCACCCTCCATGGGCCCCCACAGCTCTCTGTCCCTCCCGACAAGACGAACTGCCATTTTGAAATTGAATTTTCTTCTCCAACAATTCAAATTCTTTGAAGGCCAGGATATCTCGTGTCCCACTGTATTACATAGTGTCTGGCACACACTAGAAGCTTGATAAATATTTTTTGAATGAAAGAAAGCAATAAAAAAAAAATGGGGCACCTGGGTGGCTCATGGGTTTGAGCCCTGCATCAAGCTCTGTGCTGACAGCCTAGAGCCTGGAACCTGCTTCGGATTCTGTGTCTCCCTCTCTCTCTGCCCTTCCCCTGTTCACGCACTGTCTCTTTCTCTCTCAAATATAAACATTTAAAAATTAAAAAAAAAAAAGAAACAAACAAATAAATAAATGTTGACTGTGGTAGGAAAGAACCACACTTGAAAACAAGGCTGTCAAGTAGAATTAGCAGTGCTAAAATGTACTGTCAAAACAACAAATTAAAGCCAATGTATTTTTTGTAATGTGAAATCTTGTGGTACAGAGATGGTAACATAAACATAATCCACATCAGTCACTGTAGAGCTAAGTTCTCAATATATAATATAAAAAAAGCCCGTTATGTTATGTTATGTTGAATTAGGTCTTCTGTAACTTGTAGGTAAATATATCTGAGTTGATATAATCTGTGTCTCATCTCCTCGTTTGTTTGAAACTTTATACAATTTATATTTTCTTTTTTCCTGGAGGGAAAAGCTGAGTTAGTGGACACTTGGACACTTTTACCCCACAAATATGTGTTAGCATATTGACACTGAAAATCTAAAAGAGTAGTTGATTTTTATTCATACTTGCATAATACTTTAACTGGATTTGGAATTTAAAGTTTTTTAAAAACATTTATTGATTATTTAGAAACAGAGAGAGAGAGCACGAGCAGGGGAGGGGCAGAGAGAGGGGGGAGACACTGAATCAGAAGCAGACTCCAGGCTCTGAGCTGCCAGCACAGAGCCCAATGCGGGGCTCGAACCCATGAGTGGTGAGAACATGACTTGAGCCAAAGTTGGACATTCAACTGACTGAGCCACCCAGGTACCCCTGGAATTTAAAGTTTATATCCATTTTCTTTCTGTATTCTTTGGGCATTGCAGTATTTCCTTCTGGCCTTTATAGATGGAAATGCAAAGTATAATGTGAGTCTGGTTCTTGTTTCTTCTGTACAAATTCTCTCTGCTCTGTAGAAGCTCACTTAAGACTTTCCTGTTAAACTCTGGAACTTAGAAATTTCACCAGAGGTGACAATATGCTGCTTCATGGCTCAGGGCTATGACTGATCTCAAGTTTTGCTCAGAGAAACTCCCTTCTGCTGGTAGGAAAAGTCTTCTCCAACCACTTCCCGCTCTCCTTCTAGAACTCTTTAATAAACGGACACTGGGTTTTTAAAAATCTATCATTGGTATCTCTTAACTTCCATCTTTTTGGTTTGATCCATTGGGTGTTCGAGTTCTTTACTCTTTCTCCATTCTGAGGGAACTCTCAATGTAGTTCTTCAAATCACTAATAACGTTTTCAACAGTATCTGTTCCACTTTATTTATCCTTCTCTTAGAGATATGTATGATGTTGTTACTTCTAAGAACTCTTTCTGGTTTTCAAAACCCGCTTTTTTACAGCAGTCTATTCTTGCTGTTAGTCAGATGGCTATGTTCTCCTATGAAAGTAATAGGATGCAGGTTTCAATGTGTTGCTAAACTCATGTCTCTAAGCTCCTCAAAGATTTTCATCTCCTGGTGGAAAACTTACCTGATTTCCAGCTTGAACATTATCCTTATTTTTCTATTTCTTTTGTCATTGCCTGGCATAATATTATTGGGGTCCGTAAATCCATCATTCTGAAACAGAAGCCCTCACAGATCATATTAGGATACTACCTACGACTTTATCACAGGCTTGCAGCAAAAGCTGCAACGATGCCCGGTCCCGAGCTGTACCAACAGATCACCGTACCGGGCTCCAGCCTGACGGATGCAGGGGCCCTACCTTTACAAACAGCTGCCTGAACTCTGGCGCTCCACTTCCCAGAGGCGGCGCACCTCACTTCGTCTCTGACGCCTGATAAAACAAATCCTCGGCGACAACTGAGCTGACAATTCGTCCCAGGTCTGGCGGGCTGCTGGCCACAGCTGGCCGGGGAGACAATGACGCCTTTGGGCTTCTGAAAGGTGGGGCAGTGGCACTCTGTTGTAGGGAAGTGAAAGAATGTTATTTGCATTCCCGCAGATTTCAAGAAAAATATGATTGTGCTGTCTTGGAACTGATGTTAAGTCACTGAGTGGTATCTGTTGATGACACTGAGCATATGACAGGTTATAAAGAATGCCAAGCTAGATCTCTCTGGTTATCTTGTGTCATTTTGCCAGTGGTATCAATACCTTGAAAAACTTCTGACATTTTAATTAATGCCAACCGTGACTTTTACCACTTGCTTGCAGTGCATTCTTTCAGTTTGCAGAACATCTCTGGCTCTGAAGTATAAAACAGTAAAAAGAGTCCCACGTTCATGGACTAAGCAAAATATTCAGCGGCCTCCATTTTATGAGCCTTCATTGATCCCATCTTTATATAAGTGAACACGTTATGAGAAAAGTTTTTATTTAGGGCCCTGACCCTTAATGTTATCTTTTGAATGGAAGATGAATAGCAAATGAAGGGGGAAGAATGCAAACAGAATGGAAAACCAAGACTAGTACTTAATGTAGGGTGTGTGTGTGTGTGTGTGTGTGTGTGTGTGTGTGTGCCTGCCCATATGCACGTTTATTTGTTGTAGGAATGATTCTGCCGGCAGCGGTGCTAACATCTTTAGTTTGCACCTCCCGTGTAATAATTGCTAACATGTATGCAGTATGTCCTGTGTGCCAGGCATTATTCCAAGCACGGACTCATTCAGTCCTATGCACTAAAGGGTACTATCATCCCCACTAACAAACAAGAGTACTGAGGCACAACTTTGGGGAAGCTGCCCACAGTCAACATCCTTGAGGTCACCCTGCAGCTAAGTGGCAGACTCTATGTGCCCCTAACACTGCACCACCAGGCTTCCCTCCAGAGATTTCTTTTAACCCTCTGTGCCAGCAAATGCACTTTTCCCTGAGAAATTGGTTTTCTTCTTTGACTTTTGCACAGTATGTGCCAAATGACTGCCGGCCTTCCTGTTCTGCTGTGACGAAGAGCAAAACCAGAGCCAAATCTGTGGTTCAAAGGCAATCACTATGTGGGACTCCATATCCCTTAGGTAGGGACAGCTCTTCATAAATTAAGAAAATTATTATTTTGGCTGTGGTAATTGTTGAAGATTTTGTTCCCTGTTAAATTTTCTTTTTTATTGTTTGCTTATGGTATTTTGAGTAAACATGTCTTTAATTTTTTATATACTCAAATCTACTGATTTTATTTCTGCTCCTTTTATACTTAAGTTATGAAATTGTTTAACTCTCACCTATTTTAACTATATTGTCTTCTAATTTTTAATGGTTTTAGTTTTTAATTTATATCTTAATAGTTGTGAAGAATTAATGTCAGTGTCTGGTATGAATTGAAGGCATACAAGAATTTCATTTGGTTTCATTGGTTTTTCCCAAAGAGCCAGCCAATTTTTCTATATTATAGATCGAATAAATCTTTTCTTCCCAATTGGCCTGTGATACTTCCTTAGTATACGTTCGTAAGTTTCATAAGTTTCAGGATCTCTCCAGTCATATTGATATCTATAGGGCAATACTTGCAAACCTCTTCATTTTTGTACTTTCAGTATATATTTTAAAGCCCAGTAGGAGCTTCCCTTTTCAATCCAATTTTTGTGATTCTTGCCTACATATTCTTCCACTTAAGCTCTAGCTAGAATCACTTCCTAATTCCCAAAGAGGGTCAACAAGAAAAGCTCTGTTGGATATTAAATGAGATTGCCTTTTACCTATACATAGATTCAGAGACCTTACATTTTGATAAAGTTTTATAAAAACATCAAGGTATGTTTTTTGCCTCTCATTAACATTTTGTAGTCTGTGTGACATAGGTTCCACGCACTGCTGTTTAAGGTTATTCTTATAATTTTGTATTTTTCCATAGATCTTCTGCATGTGATTGTTCACTATATATTCTGCTTATCACTGTGTGTGGAAAAGTTGTTTATTTGGTATTCGTAGGACTTCAGTGAACTCTCAACTTTCTTAGTAGATTCATTCAATTTTAGACATGTAATCTACACATGATGATGGCTTTTCATCCCCAGAGCTCGAATCTATGAGTTATTACAAGCGCTCCAGCGCCGAGAACCATACCGAACAACACGGATGATTCTGAGCCGCCTTTCTCTTCCTAGCTTTAACAACACTTCAATATTGCTTCCAGAAGTGGCTGTAGGTTTAGGAAGGACATCTCTTTTATCATGTCAGTTATCAACATGAGTTCCTCAGAATTGTACGGAAAGTGTGTGTTAAATGATGATGAATGGCATTTTTATCTTCTACCAAGCAGCCATGTGAGTTGTTCCGACTTGTTATAGTGAAATAATTCATTTTGTTGATAGATTATATCTCATTTTAAGCACTTCTGCATTCCTAGGATAAACTCTACTTGTTTGACAGGCTGTTCTTTTAAATATGGGTGTAGCATATTTGCTGTCATAGTTTATTATCTGTTTTTTGGTAAAAGCTATCAAGTTGCCAACAAAATAATACTGTTTTATTTGTTAACACAACCTGTTTAGCTTCCCATTATTTGGGGCAAATTACATACCACAGAGTTACTGTTTCTGAAAACTTTGGAATCGTTTCATTGTTCCCTCAGTGATTTTTGGAGTAATTAATACTCTGATAGTATTTCCCGTTTCTTTATGACTAATTATACACTTCATTTCTTCTTTTTCCTGATTCATTTAAAAACTTTCATTTCCATAGAAAATCACACATAATAGCAAGAGTTTTTATTTTATGTGCACGCATTTATGTATGATGTTTTATTATGCTTTGAAAAACCTCTGGCCTCTTATATTCTTTGTTAGAGCTTCTTTTTTGTTTGTTTGTTTTTAGAGACAAAGAGAGACAGCGCGAGCAGGGGAGGATCAGAGAGAGAGGGGAAGACACAGAATCTGAACCAGGCTCCAGGCTCTGAGCTAGCAGTCAGCACAGAGCCCAATGCAGGGCTCGAACCCGCAAACCGTCAGGTCATGACCTGAGCCGAAGCTGGACGCTTAACTGACTGAGCCACCCAGGCGCCCCTAGAGCTTCTTAAAATAATTTTACTTTTGCATTTTTCTTACTTATAATCTAAAAATCCATTATTTTATTCAAAGATTTCCCTCTTATTCACTCCATGGAATTCCATCTCCCTTTATAGCTCATTTTCTTTTACTTAAATATTAGTATGTAGGTCTTTCTACTTCGCTGCAATCTTTCTTTTCCTAACTTTGGAATTTAATGTTTAATTATATCCATTCTCCCTGTTTAATACTGAAAGGACTTATAACTATAAAATTACATCAGTGTATTTTTTGGGGGGTGTTTATTTATTTTTGAGATAGAGAGAGACAGTGCTTGAGGAGGGAAGGGGCAGAGAGAGGGAGACACAGAATTCGAAGCAGGCTCCAGGCTCTGAGCTATCAGCACAGAGCCTGATGCGGGGCTTGAACCCACCAACCACAAGATCATGACCTGAGCTAAAGTCAGGCGTTTAACCGACTGTGCCACCCAGGCACCCCAATGTGTATAATTTAGTCCATATCTCATACCTCTGGTTTTAGAAATTTCTCAATTTCGTTTTTATTTTCTAAAAATTGTATTTTTAAATTTCTCCTTTAACCATTTAATTCATTTATCTCTCTTTGTATTGGAGTCTATACACTTTTGTGTTTTTGTCTAGTTTCATACTTTAGAAAATGTTAAGGACAATCGTTAATAACATTGACACTGCCATGTGTGTTTCAAATAACCTTTCTTTTTTACTGGTCACTTTCTAGTAAAGAATTCATTTGAAGAGTTACTATTTAGTATTTAAATATTTATGTATTTAAATATTTATGTATTCAAATATATTCTCTTTCCTTTTATTCTTCGGAAATTCTTCTCCATTAAAAATTCAGATTGTCAGGGTTCCTGGATGGCTCAGTCGGTTAAGTGTCCAACATTGGCTCAGGTCATGATCTCACGGTTTGTGAGTTCGAGCCCCACGTCAGGCTCTGTGCTGACCGCTGGGAGCCTGGAGCCTGCTTCAAATTCCTTGTCTCCTTCTCTCTCTGCCCACCCCCCACTAGTGCTCTGTCTCTGTCTCTCAAAAATAAATAAATATAAAAAAATTCAGATTGTCTTTTTAGTCTTATAAAGTTCTCCTTCATTAAAATCTGTACCTTTTTTTACATTTCATTTCTTAATTTGCCCAATTTAACTAATGAAATTAATTCAGCGATTTTTTGTGCATAGGTAGTGAGAGTCAAGACTGATTTCTAGATAAGCTTTCCCCCATTCATTTCTAAAATTTCCTTTGCTGAGTGCTATCTTCTTCTATAAACTAATGTTTGGTTTTTTTTTTAATGTTTTATTTATTTTTGAGAGAGAGAGAGAGGCAGTGTGAGCAGGGGAGGGTCAAAGAGAGAGGGAGACACAGAATCTGAAGCAGGCTCCAGGCTCTGAGCTGTCAGTACAGTCTGACATAGGGCTCGAACTCACAAACTGTGAGATTATGACCTGAGCCAAAGCTGGATGCTCAACCAACTGAGCCACCCAAGCACCCCAAATAATGTTTGTTGCTATACCATATTTAGTCATGTGTAGCTCCATTATTCTGTGCATCCTTGTACCATTAATGTGCTATTTTAATCACTGTAGGTGCACAATCTGTTTTATGATGGTGAAACTAAGTTCTCCCTCATTTTACCTCATGTTCAAAATTTTTCTGTTTTGTACCTGTCTATTCTTCAATACACATTCTACTCATTTCTATCAATTTTGTAAACTCAGAAGTATCATAGGAATTATGGTTGTTGTCAGAATTTGAATGCTACCATGAGTGGTTCTCCAATAAACTGTAAAAACGAATGCAATTTCCCTTTGATGGTTACATAAATCACCAAGATTTGCATATGCTTTAAATCATTACAGAAATGTTCACAATAATTTTAAAAAGAACTGAGAATAGGAAAACCTTATGAAAGGTATTATTTTTCTTAAGTTTTGTTTTATTTATTTTGAGAGCAAGAGAGAGCGAGCACATGAGTCAGGGAGGGGCAGAGAGGGAGGGAGAGAGAGCCCAAGCAGGCTCCGTGCTGTCAGTGCAGAGCCCAACTCTGAGCTTGATCTCACCAACCCTGAGATCATACCAAAGTGGAAATCTCATCAAGAGTCTGATGCTTAAGCGATTGAGCCACCCTGGCACCCCTGTATTGCTATTTTTAATGAAAGATTGGGTCCCTCTGAAGAGGAGTTGATCAGTCATGGAAGCAGGGAAAGAGGTGATTCTCGGGAGTAAGCATTAGCACGTACATAGAAAATCTAGTGTAAGGAGACAACATCCCAACTAAAGAAGTTTATTGAGACTTACTGTGCCATTGTAAAGGCACCTTTTTAATGATGGTAGATTCATCATTCTTACTTCATTTAATTCTGTGGAATATCTGCAGAAGCTATCTCCTTTGTTTGGGTTTCATACAAACTGCGTGCATTCTTGACTTGGGTGTTCTTGCTGCTTCTGCCTACAGGGAAATGCACGCCAGGCCTACAGTATCCATAATAGTAGGCATCTTATTGCTAACAAATTGAACATTTGCTTAATAGTAAGTTCCACTTGCCTGTCCAGGAGACATTAATCTCTTCCCAGTTTGATAATTCAGTTTTTCTGAGCTTAAACAGTGACGGTCAATTTGGGCTGTTAAATGAGTCCCCCCACACCCTGAAGCTCAACAACCTTCCTGGTGATACCTTCCTTCATCATCAACCATGGATCCAATACTTACTATACTAGAACAAACCTGTAAATCAGTTTGGAAGGAATTGACATATCATTGGACCTAGTTTTCCCATCTTGGGTCCTGGCATATTTCAATTTATTCCTTACATATAGTTCTTCCTTTTCCTTTTTTTTTTTTTGAAGTTGATTATTTAGTTCTCTACCTGCCAAGCTCCGTAGACTACATCTGACATTTTATAAGGATTCACTAAATGGTAGTCATAATATCATCTTTATTATCATTGTCATTTGTATTTACAGTGCATATGGAGGAACACACTGGAAGTGTTTCTGAATTTATTCATTCTGGACCTGATTTCAGTAGTGAGATGCCAAAACTCTCAAGAAGGACAAGTCAAAAAAATCTTCAGATGAAATAGAATGTCATGGTCTAACCTACCTTTTGTCAACAAGGTAAAAGTAACTTCTGTTTAACAAAGCAAGGGAATCACACAGACTTTGGTTTTTAAAAAATCCATCCAAATTGGCCCCAGTTAAAAAAAATCATCATCATCTCAAGTTGTAAACTTCAGTGACTTGGATAATGGGATTCTGGTGTAGAAATCTTTTTACCAGCAAAAAGGAATAAAACTGCATATCTGTTTATGTACTGGTGTGCCTGTGTACCTGTGCACCTGTATATATGGATGTGATTTATATTCATTATGAATCAATTTTTAGTTCTAGGCCTTCACAGAAAAGAGGAGAAATTAGAGAGGAAGAGAAGTAAATCACCAAAGGCTCCATGCCTTCCATGACTTACCCACACACCGAGGTTCTAGACCATCCCATTGGCTGTTTGCTTGACAGGTAAGCTTAGCACGTCCTTCTAGTATGTACCCTTCCTCACAGGTGACCAAACACACTGTCTTGTAGGACATTTCCCTGGTAGAACAGCTGATGCGGCCATGTTTGGGTTGGCGGAGGTGGGGGCATGTTCGTACTAAATAAAATGAAAAACACCAGGTCACATTTTACTAAATAAAGACAAACATAGTAAGGTGAACAATGTCTATATATCACAAGCAAGAAAACACCTTTTCTTAAAATGGCAAATAGTAAATAACACAACATTATGTTCTGAGTTAGTATGGGGTGTGTTTCATCAAATGCATTGCCAAGTAAGATCTCAATCACCTGCCCATAAGTGGGAAACTTAAATTGTCTAAGGAGTCTGGTCCTAGATGGACAATGATACCTGAAGATTGGAGGTGGCTAGCAAAGGGAGGTATCTTCAACCTTCAGCTGGACCTTTGCTGTGCTTTTCCAGGCTATATTCCGACAAAAGGAAGAAATCTTTTCCAGGACAGGGATTCTGGTTCATGCTTAACTCAATTCTCAGATCTCAAGGGTATATCCTGGGCCTTTTAATGATCCCAGCCTCTGCAATCTTAAATTTCAGTATCCTACTCCTTGACCGTAACTCTGGTCCTTTGGGCTTTGGCACTCCTTTGTTCTAAGACACTTACGGCAAATCGTAGTTCATGATGCTAATCTTGACATAGGCTATAACGTTGTTTTGTTTGTGTGCTTTTGTTGCTTTGGCAAAGAGTGGTGCTTGTGCACCTGATAACATTCTTCCCAGCTCTATTCAGTACAAAATACACACAGCAAGAAGGTAACAACCTTCATGTGATCATGAAGGCCCACCTTCATCATCACAACGAATGGCAGCCAATGAGATATAAGCGGAAGTTGTGCAGGATGTCTGGAAAAGCTTTCTAATGGAGACTCTTTCAATTGAGAGAGTACTTTTTGCCTTCCCCTCTTTGTCCTTTATTGTCCTGAAATACGGACATGAGGGACGGTACCCCATATTATCATCTAAGTACAAGATACTACCATAGAATAATAATATCAGGTACTAAGAGGATACAGCAAAATAATTAAAGAAGCCTGAGTCTCTGATGACAATGGAGCTATCACACCAGCTTCTCTTCCTCTTTTAGATGAGAGAAAAATAAACTCTTAGTTGGTTACAGACATTGTTATTTGGGTCTTTGAAATATCATTAGCTGTACACAATTCCTGATTTCCTGTGCCCGGCATCCATTCACTCTGCCTTTGCTACTTTTCTAGAGAAAGGTTTCTCCTTTCTTTCAGCTCATGGGATTGGTGTGTGTTCCGGCCCTGCTCAGAGGGAGAGCATGTGACTTAGGATCACATTTCCTGGGCTCAGAAGTGAGCAGGTACAACTGGTGACAGGATCCCTTTCTCTACCGGCTTCGAAACCACCCTGAGAGAGCACCCAGGAGGTTTTACTAACCTCCCCGCAATGCTTGAAACGCCCCTCTGCCTCAGTCAGCCTCAACACCACTAGCAGAAGAGAAATATGCCTTTTCCTAATACTGCTAATTCTAACTTGCCGGCCTCAACACGACACCAGAAAAGCGATGAGAGAATACTCATGCTGATCCTGCCTCTACAGGTCACCAAACGACATTTGGCATGATTTTCCTCGCTGCCAGGCCCACCAAGATCTCATAATGTGCCTTAGGATCTTTCTCAATTAATCCTGTGACGCCCTATATTCCTGTTTCTGACGATCTCACAGGAAGCCCAAGGCTCCAATGTTATCCCTCATCCACCAGGGTCATCCTCATATACTTCAAATCTAATTCACAAACTCTGGCACCTGCCCTGTGGAGTACACAATCCGTCTTCAATAAAACCCCTCACAACCTAAACTTCACTTGTGAACTTTTCTTTCACTTTCTTATCAGCATCCAATGGTTTCTTATAGACAAGGCATGGAGAGAGAGGTATCCTCTCTGTTCCTTGTGCCTTCCCAGATTATTCTCTCTCCCTCCTCCTCTGTAAAATCCTTTAGTTCCCATGAAGTGTCAAAGTTTCACATTAAATATTCAACATCCCCCCCCCCCCCAAATTGTCTGTTGACCTCCAGGCCATTTCTCATTCTTTGAAGATTTTATTCTATCTCTCTCTCTCTCACACACATACACAACATTGGTGATTTCACTGTCCATGTAGATGATCATTCCAGTATCATGGCTCATATTCTACACTTCCTCTCCTGCAATAACCATATCCTTCACCCTTTTCATTGCCTTATCCTCTAGGCCTCGCCATCACCAAGCTAACATCCGCCCTCTGACAACAGCCTCCTGTCTTCTGGAATCACTCCCTCAGCAGCTTCAACCCCATCAATGTCTACACCCTACTGGGATCTCCAATCTGTTGTGTGTCCTGTAGATAAAATCATCTCTAAAGAATTTATACTCTTTCTACACATTTTTTTCCTCCAGTTCTAGCTTAAACCTAATCTCCTCAGATTTCCAATCAGGGGAAGGAGGGCAAGGGTAAAGGAGAAAGGAAATGGGAGAATAAGAAGAGGGGAGAAGATAAGGAAAAGAAGGGGAGGAGAAGGTAGGTAGAAGGGCAGGAGGAGAGGAGAGAAAAGGGAAAGGGGGTAGGAAGGACAGTAGAGGAGAGAGGGAGAGCTGAAAAATAGGGAGGGGAAGGTTAAGTAGGAAGAAGGTAAAGGGGAAGAAAGAGGGAGGGGGGAGGCTGCAAAGCCCCATGGAAATTTGCAACATCAGACAGCATGTACATTCCCATCATAAACAGAAATGTGGAGAGGAAAAGAGAGTGCATTTCTGTTAGATATGCCAAAGGATGGTCACATAAACTCATGTGCTCACAGATATAATCCTACAAGCATCAGGAATAGCACACAAAAAATAACCCCTACAGAAAAACAAAATTCTACTATCAACAATAGCACTTCTACAACTCTAAAGGCCAGAAGACAACATAGCAATCTCTAAATAGTTTTGAACAAAGTCATCTGGCACTCAGAATGTTTTGGGGGCTCTAGGTAGGATGAATTTGTCTTTCTTCTACATTTCTGTATTTGCCAGTTTTTCATATCAAGCATCTATTTATGATGAAAGCTTAACTTTATAATAATACAAAAGGATGTTGGGGCAAAAAATTCAGTACATTTTCACTTGATCTCAGCCAAAAGGCAGAGAAGCGACCAGTGCATTTTCAACTGAAGTCACTGTTTGTCAGGATCTATTCTGAAGGAAGCCATTCAATTGACACTAGTAGGCAGAGCATAAATATTGGGTGCATTAATATATATTTGGGATTGATTATTCTTAGAGAAAATACAAAAATCAAATTAGAGGTTAAGTTATAATCCTTTGCCTTTCAATCCCTGGGATGGCTTTGATCGAAATCAACTAGTAATGACAAATAAGTAGACACCTTTTTGCCTTCCACATTTTGATTTTTATTGAATGTGCCCATCATGTAAGTAAAATCATTGTAGAGTGCATCAAGTGCATAGAAATATTTTGCCCTCCACTGTTTGGCTTTTATTGACTGTGACCACCATATGTGGTGCAATGCCACATGCCAGGTGGAATTAAAAGGTAAAATAAATTCCTATGATCAAAATGTATAAAATCTGGAAAACCATATTAAATGACTGCTTTTAGAGTTAAGAAACTGCTGAAACCACTCCAGCTTTCCAACTCGAAATGAAGTGGGTTTGCAACATCTCTCAAGAGTACTGACAGTAAATTAGAGTTGGTGTTTCATGCACATACAAATTATATTGCTTCTCAAATGTTGCTTTAATAAACTTTCATTGCTCCTCTGGGAAAACAAAGCAAATGCAAGGATTCCTAGTTGTTCTTAAACATTTTAGACTCCTTTTCAACCAAGAATGACCATTTATTATCATTTTTAATAGGAGCATGCTTATTAGTTTCAATTAAAATTTATTTTTATTTCAACAAGCAGACAATTTGTGCAATAAATGTTTCTTGATTCACATCTATGTTCATTTGGTCTTTTTAGAAAATAGCAATTCTTTCAAGAGTACAGTCTACTAAGAAGCAGACAATGTGAGACCGGATCTGGTTCTCATTTAAAAGACTAATTAGATTTTCCCCAGACAAACAGTTCCTGTCAAACCCCAAACTGTGAGAACATCTATGCTGAAAATAAAATAAATCTGATATTAAGTATAAGATTCTTATTGTCGTGTGAACCATTTTTCTCAGGAAAATTACTGTTGCAAAATTGAATTTACTGTGATGTTGTGGCTTAGCTAGTTATCATTAGGAAACTGCAAAAAAACCCTTCCTGGCTTACAAATCAGTGAATAAGGTAGATAAAATTTTTTAAAAAGCCTAAATGCTTTGTGATGGGTAGAGAGGAGGAAGAAGGCTCAAACCGATTAAATATTACTTAACACTATAGAACATTAATGATGCAACATGAAATGTGTAAAAGGCTTTACATTTTACACTGATCTTTCATTTGTCTCAATTTCAGAAAGATTTGCAAGAAAAAGATGACCTAACTAAAATGATTCTGTTCCTACCGTTAGATTTCAATTAGAAATGTAAACCACAACTTCCTCCAGTTATCCGCCCTGAAGCAGACGTGAATCCCGATGCAGCTGCCATATGGCACTGAATGCCAGATGCCCCTTGTGTGAGGCACACTATTACTTTAGGTGCTGCTAGTCAAGAAGCAGCAATATCTGTGAAACGATTTCGTGCCACTGACTTTAAGGTACATCCTGGTTTTCAGAGATGTTAAAATGTGGGGGGAAAGTGTTTTATAATTAATGAAATATGGTATATATTTTCAAAGGACAATATCTCAAGTAACTAAATTCACAAGTGATGCACCAGAGGAAGGGAGTAAATATCTTCATTACGGACAGCCGGGCACACTGGTAAGTTCGGTGGTAGCTGTGAGAATGAAATTGAAGGGATCTTGTAATCTTTGATTAACATTATTTTATTAATATTGGAAGATCAACTGAAATCACATAAGTAAGAACAAGAAAGCTCCTTAACAATTTAACAATGTGAATGCATGATGGGAAGTGACACCGTCTGATCATCAATATATCTATTTATCGATAGGCTTATCAATACATGTTTTTGTCAAATTCAAGTTCTTGATCATTCACCAGAGGTATAGCTAAGGGTTGAGAATAAAAGGTACATTCTGTGCTCATAAAGAACTCAGTCTAGCAGAGGCGACAGACAAGCTGATTAATAAAAGTCACGTGTGTTGGTTTGTATTCTAACAAGTTGGTCAGGCTGGGAAAGAAGCTGTCAGATTCCCCCTGTCGTCGGGGAATAGGGTTGGTCAGGAGAAAAACGTGTCCTGGATTTCGGAAGGCAGTAAGGGTCACCGTAGCCAGACTCAGTGATGACCAAATGTAGACATGTCCCATGGGTCCCAGCTTGTCTCTGCTCGCCTCTGTTCCATGTCCCACCTGGGCCTGAGGAGGCCCCAAGCTCGCTGCCTGGCTTTGGCTGTGGGACCATGGAAAGCTCCTCCTAGACCTCCCCATGCATTTCTCCCTTACAGCTCCACCCCAGCAGCCGGGCAGCCTGGTCTTGCAGACTGAGTTGGTAGTAACACCTCTGATGCTCCAACTTCTCTTCTAGATCCTCAGTTGCCCTTCCGCTCCTTCCAAAATTGCCTAAGGTCCAATTCCTAAATAAATCCCTTAGCCCAGGACACTCATGGTAACTGCTTCCTTGAGTGGCCCTAACACAGAGCACAAGGGCTAGAACGAGGGGAGAACGGATGTGTGGACACACAGACGCAAGTTAGAGGTCATCCAATGCAGGCTGAGAAGTTTGAATATATATAGAGGCCAAGAGCAAACGAAGAGCTATCCGACACTCAAACCTGTGGTAACAACTTGTCAAAGGATGGCTTCCCGAGAGGACACGGCCATTTCTTATGGCTTTAGTGCAGGACTGGAGGCTCAGGGTGTGGGCTGTGGAGGGTAACGAGGCTGGGGTGGGACCTTATCCCGAAGGCGCTGTCCACCTGCCTTTCTCACTCTGCTTTGGAAGACCAGTGAGTGGAAAGTTAAAATGTAATGTTTTCCACCCTCTGCCACAAAGTGTTTGAAAGAAGGGGTAGTGATTTTACACAGAGCTTGTAACTGGTGACTTTACGGGAACATATCTAAGAGGTTTTCTACGATTAACTTTATCAGTCATGGGATGTGGCTTTTTTACCATTTGAGACTGCATGACTGAAAACATCTTTCCTTGGCCTTCCCACAGAAAACAGTAGCTGATGTGAGCGCGGACGTGTAGGGTCTGATTCTTTTCTCTCAGAATCCTGGCAACACTCCCTTATGGTCTCATATTTAGAATGGCGAGTAAGAGGCTCAAGTCCGATTCTCTTTCCTTTGTAGGTAATGTTATCTATGTCTAACTTTGAAACAGGCACAATTTTCTGTTTTTCCAGGGCATTCAGAAATTTCGCTAAGATTCTTTCCAGACATGGATCTGTTTCCAATCATTTTTTTTCTAGCACTCATTAGTGATTTTTAAATGAATTTCAAAGATGTCAGTTGCATATATTTTTAAGATTTTAGCTTGGGGATAAATTCTCTTTCATTCCATTCTCTCTCTAGGGTTCCAAATATGAGAAGAGTTTATTTCCCAGGACTATTCTTTTGTCACTTTATCCTTTCATATTTTTTTAATCTTTGAAATTCTGCTCTACTTTCAGAAAAGTTTCTTTTTTTAAATTTTTAGTGTTTTATTTATTTTGGGGAGAGAGAGAGAGAGAGAGAGAGAGAGAACAAACAAGCAGGAGAGCGGCAGAGAGAGAGGGAGACACAGAATCCGAAGCGGGCTCCAGCCTCTGAGCTGTCAGCACAGACCCAACATGGGGTTGAAACTCGTGAACTGGAACATTATGACCTGAGCTGAAGATAGAGGCTTAACCAACTGAGTCACCCAGGTGCCCGTTTCAGAAGTGTTTCTTGAGTTGATTTTCTAATTTGTTAATTTGGTTTTAAACTACATCCATTCATTGTGTCTGCAAACATTTATGTCCCCTTAAGAGATCCTTCTGTCCTTGGATAGCTCCCATTTCTTGGCATCCTGGGCTTAGTTAAGCACTGTACCTGCCTTAGAATCTCAGGGATTCCATTTGTTTCCTTT
>NC_043712.1:22063103-22065498 GCF_006229205.1 Suricata suricatta | reverse complement strand
GGGCTCGAACTCACAAGTGGCAAGATCATGACCTGAACTGAAGTCAGATGCTTAACTGACTGAGCCACCCAGGTGCACCCTCTTTTTTTTTGTAGATACACAGAAGAGGACGTGTTGGGACCTGAGTGAAGCGTATTTACAGGCGGTAAGATCCGGTAGCTGACACCAGCAGCGGCTGTCTCCTGGGACTCACAAACGGCCTCGGAGCCGGAGTAGGGGGGCTCCCCTCGTGAGTACGAGAGCCCAGAGAAAACTCCCTACCGTACTCCAGTGAGCCGTGTGATGTGGGGCTCCGGAGAAGTCAGAGCCTCAGCAAAGTGTGTTGCCAAAGGATGCCTGAGGGGTGTGGGGGCGGGGGTGAGGTTGCCAGATTTAGCGAAGCAAAGAAATGAGGAGATCCAGTTAAGCTTGAGTTTCGGAAAATCAACACCTCATTTTTATTATGAGTAAGTCCCGCATCTTGTGTGGGACTCACTTACACGAAAAATTGTTGCTTATCTAAAATTCTCATCTCACTGGGTGTCCCCTGTATACCATCTGGCAACTCTAGGTCGGGGGTAAATACTGTATTCAGAAGCTTGAAAAGAAGGGATTCTGAAGGCCTTTGGCTTGCTCCCCTCTTTTCGTAGGTAGCCCTTTCTTTGAACCCCATTTGTGAAACCTCAGGAAGTTGTGTGTGCAACAGCTGTAAGAAGGAAAGGAGATCCTAGAGAAGGCGAGAGCGGGGGTGAACTAGACTACCATTCTATGTGGTTTTTTTCTCTGTTTGATGTGAGTGCCTCTGGTTCTACTCGAGGGACAGTCCCTGTTTCCACTGACCTGACTAGACTCTTTGTGATTTCACTTTGGCAAATTCCCGTTGTCTATTCCAAGCAAAGGCTGGAGACATAGAGGCTGGCCCACTGCTCCCACTGCGGGACCCCGATGTGGCCGCCTGAGTCCTCCAATCTCGTGAGTCCTCAAAGCCCTCATTCTAACCCTCTCCTTGGCACCCTATCCTGGCTGCTTGAAATCTGAGGTTTGGGGTAACCTGTCTCCTTCCTTCCCAGGAAGGCCCTTTCTTTGCTCTCCGTCTGTTCATAAAAGAAACACAGAGGGCATAGTTTATGATGATGTGGTCAATTGAGCTTAGTAGTTCTGACTTCCAATGTCCTATAATTTTTTTCTCTGTCTATGGTCTGTGAAACCAAGAGAGACAAAGAACTTCACTGGTCCATTAAAGGTGAAGTCACGGAAATCAAGCCAGGCCATCAATAAACAATGTGAAGCGGCAGTTTGCATACCTCTGCAGGAGCTCTCTGAACCCAACCACGAACCACTGGGCAGACACAGGAGGATGCTGCTTCCCACGAGGTCAAATCCAGGGTGACATCGGACCCCACAGGCTGCGTTGAAGTGGTTGTTGCAAGTGTTTTGGATAAAGTAACCGTTTTCGGGAGGCCTCAGGGCAGGGCAGTGGACAACTAACATTTACAGAAAGAAAAGCAGAAAGCAAAATTAGCCTTTTGCCTATGAAACAGCCTCCCTCCGTGTTTGTTTAAGAGGACATTTTACACACACAGCGAAATTACCCACATCGTTCCAATTGACGCACTGCAATTTCTAAGTGCATATTTGAAAGAAGAACCCTTACATCTCACTCCTATGAGGTATGTATTTACTTCCAATTAAATGTCTTAAACAGACTAAATATTGTTTAAGCTCTAAAAATGCTTTATTTGACATCTATGTGGATATGAGATTTTCTAGTTCTTGATCTTCATAGGTCATTAACTATTTTCCTTCTCTTTTTATTGTTTAGTTTTGAGAGAAAGAGACAGAGACAGAGCATGAGAGGGGGAGGGGCAGAGAGAGAAGACACAGAATCCGAAGCAGGTTCCAGGTTTTGAGCTGTCAGCACAGAGCCTGATGCGGAGCTTGAACTAATGAACTGTGAGATTATGACCTGAGCTGAAGCTGGACGCTTAACCAACTGAGCCTCCCAGAAGCCCCTATTTTCCTTCTTAATCAAGGTGGCGTAAAACAAAGAATAAATTCAACAAAGTATGTTTGCTAGAAATCTCAAGAGCCAAAGCCTCTTGTATATGTTACAGGCTAATTACATAGTTTTAATTTTTGAAATTAATAGTATCAAGACACTTTACTCATAAACATAGTCTTTTTAAATGGATTTAAATATCACCAGAGCCCAAACTAGCTCATCTGTTATCATTTGTTAAATTTGTGGCTTTTAGATTCATATTTAGATCTTTTTCAAGTACTAAATCTTTCTGGTTTCATAGTTCTATTACTCTTGGGGCCTCAGATCTACTTTCTCTGGAGCAAGATACAGGTATGTCCATTGATAAGAAATACTACTTAATAAAAAACAAAGGGGGCGCCTGGGTGGCTCAGT